>NC_041392.1:41550119-41597600 GCF_002162155.2 Triticum dicoccoides
AGTGTCCGACACCGACGGCCTCATGTATCTCACACCCACGATACTTTCTATTTAGGGTTTCCTCTACCGCTCGGCGACCCTGACCCTCGACGACCCTCGTTCCCGATAAAATAAAGAGGAAACCCTAAATAGAAAGTATCGTGGGTGTGAGATACATGAGGCCGTCGTGTCGGACACTACATCCACGTCCCACAAGTGGCGCGGGCTTCGATGCCCACGTCACTTGTGGGACGTGGATGTAGTGTCCGACACCGACGGCCACATGTATCTCACACCCACGATACTTGCTATTTAGGGTTTCCTCTACCGCTCGGTGACCCTCGATGACCCTCGTTCCCGATAAAAAAAATAGGAAGAAGAAGAAAAAAAGAGGAGAAGAAAGAATAGAGGAGTTCTTACTCCTCTATTCTTTCTTCTCCTCTTTTTTTCTTCTTCCTCTTATTTTTTATCCTTGAAGCGTTGTCGAGGCCACCCCAAACCCTAGAGAAGCAGCGTCGAGGCCACCCCAAACCCTAGAGAAGTAGCGTCGAGGCCACTAATTAATATTAGTTCTATGTTTGCCACTAATATATCCATCTGCCATGTTTGAATAATAATTGCCATGTTGTCATTATTTGTAGAAACTATGGACACCGCCCGAGAAGAAGTACAAGAAGAGTTGTTGGGGGACATAATCGCACGAGGAAGTGATGCCGTCGTCTCGTTGTTTCTCAACGACACCGATGGTCTGGAAGCAGCTGGCTATGATTATGATGGCTTCGGTGACCTAATGCCGGTGCAAGAAGGAGACCGTGAGGACCGCTCTGGTGACCCAATGCCAGTGCAAGAAGGAGACCGTGATGACGTCTCCGGTGACCGAACCGAGTCCGGCCAGGTATATATATTAGTTAAGCTTCTGCTGACTAGCTAATTGATGCATTCATTGTTTTGGTATGTACACATATTAATTAAGTCTTTGTTCTTTTTTCTAGCCCTCCGGATCGAGCACAACTTCGGTAAAGAGACGAGGCCCGAAGAAAAAGTTGAGCTTGGATGAAAAGTTTGAGATCATAGCAATCGCGCCCGACGGCCAACCGATTGAACCCCTCCGGACAAAGAGCGCATTTGTTGCTCAGTGCGGGGTTTTGGTTAGGGACAAGATCCCGATCAGCATCCAGCAATGGTTAAAGCCGGCTACATAAGACCATGAGGTGTCTTATGTCAATGATATGCAGAAAAATGATCTTTGGACTGAGCTGAAGTCAAATTTCACCCTACCGCCAGAGGATGATCCAGAGAAGCCAGTTAAAGAGCAATTAATCAAGTCTTTTGCTCTTAAGAGGATGGCAGAACTATTCAGGAGGTGGAAGAAAGAGCTGAATAAGTTTGTCGAAAATCAAGAGACACCAGAATTCAAGGGCAGATATGAGAAGATCAGAGATCACTGCCCGCATTTGTGGCCCACAAGACATCGTGAAAGTGCAACTATCCCTAGGTGGTTTTGGTAATTCATAACAACATATAGCTCATTGAGCTAATGCTATTCCAAGATGATCATTTCAGGAAAGCTCAATGATTGGCATGACATGGATGGTGAAAGTGGAACCCTCAAAATGCTAAGGACAAAGGATTGGCTCTATCTCATATGCTCAAGACTCTTCATTTTACTTTTTAGTGGTCCAAGATCACATTGAGTCCATAGGAAAAGCCAATACTATCAAGGACGGATGAGGTGTTGCTTAATGAGCCTCTTGCTTCATGTGCTTAATGATATGCTCCAAAATCCTCAGCTACTTTCCCATATCCACATTTGACCTAAACCCAAAGCCAAACTCGGCCCTACCAATTCTTTCAACCTGGCGCCGCCGAGTTTCACTTGTCATAGCCATTGCCAAACCCTAAGCAAATCGGTTCTACTGTTAGGGATCTCGGTCTCACCGAGATGGGATTGCAATCTCTCTGTTTCCTTTTCGTAACTTTTCGGTCTCACCAAAAGAGCGGATCAGTCCCACCGAGATTGCAATGTAAACTCACTGTTTCCTTTTCGTAACATTTCAGTCTCACCGAGAAGAGCGAATCAGTCCCACCGAGTTTGCCTGACCAACTCTCTGGTTAGCTTATTACCAAAATCGGTCTCACCGAGTTTGTGTAATTGGTCTCACCGAGATTACGTTATGCCCTAACCCTAACCATATCGGTCCTACCGAGTTGCATGTCAGTCCCACCGAAAATCTCTAACGGTCACTAGGTTTACTATTTCGGTCCGACCGAGTTTGTTGATTCGGTCCCACCGAGATTGGTAAATTGTGTGTAACGGTTGGATTTTGTGTGGAGGCTATATATACCCCTCCACCTCCTCTTCACTTGTGGAGAGAGCCATCAGAACACATCTACACTTCCAACTCATATGTTCTGAGAGAGAACCACCTACTCATGTGTTGAGGCCAAGATATTCCATTCCTACCATATGAATCTTGATCTCTAGCCTTTCCCAAGTTGCTTTCCACTCAAATCTTCTTTCCACCAAATCCAAATCCTGTGAGAGAGAGTTGAGTGTTGGGGAGACTATCATTTGAAGCACAAGAGCAAGGAGTTCATCATCAACACACCATTTGTTACTTCTTGGAGAGTGGTGTCTCCTAGATTGGCTAGGTGTCACTTGGGAGCCTCCGACAAGATTGTGGAGTTGAACCAAGGAGTTTGTAAGGGCAAGGAGATGGCCTACTTCGTGAAGATCTACCGCTAGTGAGGCAAGTCCTTCGTGGGCGATGGCCATGGTGGGATAGACAAGGTTGCTTCTTCATGGACCCTTCGTGGGTGGAGCCCTCCATGGACTCCCGCAACCGTTACCCTTCGTGGGTTGAAGTCTCCATCAACGTGGATGTAGGATAGCACCACCTATCCGAACCACGGGAAAAACATCCGTGTCTCCAATTGCGTTTGAATTCTCCAAACCCTTCCCTTTACATTCTTGCAAGTTGCATGCTTTACTTTCCGCTGCCAATATACTCTTTGCATGCTTGCTTGAATTGTGTGATGACTGCTTGACTTGTCCTAAAATAGCTAAAATCTGCAAAGAACTAAAATTGGGAAAAGGTTAAGTTTTTATTTGGTCAAGTAGTCTAATCACCCCCCTCTAGACATACTTTCGATCCTACAAGTGGTATCAGAGCTTTGGTCTCCGTTTGCTTTGATTTCCATAGCTTTTGGTGGTCATAGCCTTGGTTTCACAACCTAGGAGAGTATGGCGTCTAGCGAGGGAAATTATCACCGTAGAGGTCCTTACTTTGATGGTACTAATTTTGCTAGTTGGAAGCATAAAATGAAAATGCATATTCTTGGACATGACCCCGCCGTTTGGGCTATTGTGTGTGTTGGTTTGCAAGGTGACTTCTTTGATGGGAGAGAACCAAACCGTGAAGCTACCGCGGATGAGTTGAAGATGTTGCAATACAATGCTCAAGCTTGTGATATTCTCTTCAACGGATTGTGCCCCAAAGAATTCAACAAAATCAGTCGTCTTGAGAATGCAAAGGAAATTTGGGACACTTTGATTGATATGCACGAAGGTACCGACTCCGTCAAGGAATCCAAATTGGATGTGCTTCAAAGTCAACTTGACAAGTTCAAAATGAAGGATGGTGAAGGTGTCGCCGAGATGTACTCTAGGCTTGCTCTCATCACAAATGAGATTGCCGGCTTAGGGAGTGAAGAGATGACCGATAGATTCATCATCAAGAAGATTCTAAGAGCCTTGGATGGAAAATATGATACCATGTGCACATTGATCCAAATGATGCCCAATTACAAAGATCTCAAGCCAACGGAGGTAATTCGAAGAATTGTTGCTCATGAGATGTCACTTAAGGATAAATAGGAACTTCACAACAAATCAAGTGGTGCCTACAAAGCCTCATGTGAAGCCCCTACATCATCAAGTGAGAAACAAAACTTCAATGAAGAATTGAGCTTAATGGTGAAAAACTTCAACAAGCTCTACCAGAGTAGAAGCAAAGATAGAAGCTCCAAGTCAAGGTCCTACAATGACAAAAGATCTTCTAGTTGAGAGCAAAACTGCTACAATTGTGGAAGACCCGGACACTATTCCAATGAGTGTACGGCTCCCTACAAGAGAAGAGAAGACTCTCCAAAAAGAAGACGCAAAAGAGAAGAATCACCACCAAGAGAGAGAAGGAGTAGAGATGATCGTTATGAACGAAGACACTCACGGAGAAGCAAGGATTCGGAAAGGAAGGAAAAATCATCAAGGAGCTACACAAAATGAAGACATCAAGCTCATGTTGGTGAATGGGTATCCGGCTCCGACTCCGACAACCACTCCGAGAGAAGTTATCACTCCGATTCCGAATATACTCAAGATGAAGGTGTTGCCGGTCTAGCACTTGTGTCAACCAACTCCTACGATATATTTGACTCACCAAATGAAGGAATTGGAAGATGCTTCATGGCTAAAGGTCCTAAGGTAACACACCCCGAGTATGTTGATTTTAATAGTGATGAAGATGACTTGTTAGGTGATGATGATTTACTTGTTGACAACTCTAGTGATAAATACTATGATGGAACGTCAATTAATCATGCTAATCAAGATAAAACGAATGACAATGATAAGGAGAAGATTGAGGCTCTAACTAAAGAACTAAGAACTCTTAAGTTAGCTCATGAAACTATCTTCGAAGATCATCGAGAACTTTTAAGAGCTCATGAGAAGTTACGCTTTGAAAAGCTCAATCTTGAGCAAGAACATGAGTTTTTAAAGGCAATCAATGATGATCTCCGCAAGAAAAGTTCTTCTTACATTGCCAAGCGTTTACTCTTATCTACTTACATGCCTCAAGTCAAGTCTAGTAACAAGAACAAGAAAGATTCTTCCTCTAGTAGTAACAATGATCATGCTAAATCCAATATTGTTGCTTCTAGTAGTTCTCTTGATTCCACTAATGATTCTCTTAGCCAAGTTACACTTGAGCAAGAAAATAGCTTATTGAAGGGAATTATAGAGAAAGGAGTGTACAAAAGCCTTGCTGGGAGTAAGCAATTCGAGGAAATTGTGCGCAAGCAAGGAAGGCACCGGAAGAATCAAGGTGTTGGTTTTGAACGAAAGTTCAGTGCCAATGGAGTTGAGTGGGAAGAAGATCAATACCCCAAGACAAAGTTTGTTCCTTAACAAGAGAAGTATCCTACTTCCTTTAAGGGACACAAGCTCAAGATGATCTTCCACCACAAGACTACAAGCAAAAAGGCAAGGACAAGCTTCAAGAGGAAATTGATGCATTTGAAGAAGCTCCTAAGACCTTAGTCAAGTGGATTCCCAAGACCACTTCAAGTTCCACTTCATCAAGTACGACTACAACTCCAAGGATTCCCATCAAGATGGTGTGGATCCAAAAGAAGAAGAACTAGAGAGTTCTTGAGGGTGACTCCGCCAACATACTTCACTCTTATCATTTTGGCAAGAACAAGTGCAATCAACTTCCACATCTTGCACTAGTTCAAGGAGTCACAAACCCTCTTGTTGGTAAGACAAGGGACAAGGTAACCTAAAAGTTTTCATGGACATCATCTTGTGTGTGCATCACTCTATGTCTATGGATATCCTTGTTTGTTCCTTGTGGGACTAACCCATGTAGGTATTGAAAGTGCAATTCACTCAAATGGATAGCTCCAAGTGATCTACATCAACATTGAGCATCCACATCTTCAACATCTACATGAAGTCATCATCGACAAAAGCCAAGGTTAGTTCATCCCTCGTAGGGGGGATATCACATCTAGGGGGAGCTTTACTCTAAGACTTGAGCTAAAGCAACTCTAAAGATGTGAACACAACAATGCTTTATGTAAAAGTGGTAACCCCACTTGAGCTTAAACGATGAGTATGACCTATGATCAAGTGTTCTCACTTGACTCCTAAGTCAATATACTCATATATAGATGACCTAGTCATCGCCAATTGCTTGATAGATGCTAGAATTGGTTGTGCATGCTTTGTCACATATTTCAATTGCCATTTTATTGTGTGAGCATGTTGGTTGCATATTTTGCTCATTCGAGGACATCCACTTGTTCTTTTGATTGTTTGGTTTTATTTCCTTTTGCCAAGTGGATGGACAAGAATGCCTAAGAACCTCCTCTAGCTATCTATGCTTTTCTCGTCTCAAACTCTATTCATGCTACATCACAAAATTTGATCAAGTCAGATTCGAACCACTCTATGTGAGGAGCACTCAGAGTCCCTGATTCGTCATAGACTTAAACTTCCAAAACCTCTTTGTGATTCTCGGTCTGACTGATATCCTACTTTCGGTCCTACCGAGATCATTAAGTTGACCTGAATTTTCGATCTCGGTGCAACCGATTTGAACCATTCGGTCACACCGAGTTGCAATAACTGTATACCGTTTTGCATCTCGGTGCCACCGAGTTGTTCCACTCAGTCACACCGACAGGGTCGGGCTATATATAGTCACGGGAAAAATTTGGAAATTTCTCCGAACCCCTTCGCCCACGCGATAGCTCGCTCTGCCAATGTGGTCTCCAGATCGTTTCCTCGCCGCCAGCCGCCTCCAGTCGCTGGTCTCCATCGCCGTCAACGGAATTCAACCCCGGCGTTGCCGCCGTAGCGAGTCTCCGCCGAACTAGGGTATGGACTCGATCTTTGTGCTATCCCCAATCTGATTCCTAGCACATTGTGATCTTATTGTTTCTAGCCACGATTGAAACACTCCTATCCAGTCAATGCGTTCGTAGAATAGGATTGATTCGAAAATTTTAGGGTTAGGTTTCCGCCGAAACCATCTCGGACCCACCGAGTTGAAAAACTCGGTCCCACCGATTTGGCTCATGCCATTGCACAAGTGAGACTCGGTCTGACCGAGAATTACTAATCGGTGTGACCGATTTTGGAACTTTGTGAAACCCTAGCAGTCTCGGTGCCACCGAACTGTGACTCGGTCTGACCGAGTTCACTAGTTTAGGTTCCAAAACTGCTTCGGTATCACCGACTTTAAAAATCGGTAGATCTGAAATGATTTCTGTGGGAAACTAAAACTAAGATTTTGAATCATTCTTTTGCAAAAATCTCTGCATTTTGTGATGCTCATCCACTCTACCTCATCTATAAACTGTTCACAGGGTCATCAGTCAGTTTGTTCATCATGTCAGATCAGAGTGACAGCCAGAATGTGTCAGAACAGCAAGTGCACATGAGTGAGGGCACTAGTCCCTCCAGTTCTTAAGATGAAGGCAACAGGAGCACCCCTAGCAACCTGCCAAAAGCTGCCACCAGACAAAGGAAGAAAAGAACCTCAGACTCAGAGGATGAGGACTATGTGGCAGAAGAGGAAGCAACTTCCAAGAGAGTTGTGCTCAAGAAGGAATATGGCCTAGCACAGAGCACAAAGCCAGGGATGAAAATCAAAAGGCCAGCAGGAAGGCAGCCTATGCCAAAGGCCAGAGCCTCAACTCAGATTCCTGAAAAGCCTGCACCCATAGAGGCTGCTGCAGAAGGGAAGAAGAGGAAGGAGAGGATCAAAAAGACCACTGCTAGAGTGCTTGGGAGATCCTCAATCATGAGAGATTCTGTAGAGGAAGAGGAAGAAGAGGTTGCTGATCCAGCACCTAAGATGCCAAAGCTGATGGGTGATGCTATAAGATTAGGGGCTACTGCATCCAAGCCCAAGGAAGCACCCAAGGCTGCATCAAAGGCCAAGACAACTCCAAAGAGGAATACAAGGAGCATACCTGCAACTGAGAAGAACAAGGCCCCAGTGCCTGAAGCTGCTGAAGATGATGATGAAGGACAAGTTCTGAGAAAACTCAAGCCCAAGATTCCAGACCACAATGATGCTCATCCTGTGGCTGAGGACATGAAAATCAGAAGAGACTCAGGGCTAAGGAAGTGGAGAGAAGCAGATCCGTATGCCAAGAAGAAGATGGACCACAACTCTATGTCCAACATGTACAAGGAAATTCCAAACGAGGCACTTGATACTTTCAAGTTTGGGTCTGTACATTATCTTCTGTCAGGGTTGCCAACTATCAATTGGATTTTGAGGCACACTCTATTGCCCAAGTCAGGTGATCACAAGATGATCAGAGGCCATGCAATTAACTTGCTACACATATTTGATGTGCCTCAGAAATTCAAGGTCATGAGCCTCATAGTAGAGACTATCAAGAGGACTGCAGCTGATCAGAAGAGGAGCTGTGGTTATGCCCCTCAGATCCAGGAGTTGATTAACTCAAATATGGGCGCAGGCACATACTTGTTGGACAAGGAACATTTGCCCATCCATCCAGACTTTGAGGACAATCAAGTTGTGATGAATGAAAATGAACCATCATCAGCTCAAGCACAAGCAAAGAAGGAGAAAGCTGCCAAGATGCCAACTCAAGAGGAGGCATCTGAGTATTTCTTGAAAACCAAACAAGAGCAGCTTGGTTACTTGATTGCATCCACACTGAGGATTGAGAAAGGACTGGCCACCCTCACTCAGAATCATAAGAGCTTAGAGAGAATCATGGAACAAAAGTTCTATGACCTAGATGTGAAGGTGACAGAGATTCAGTCTGCAGTGGAACAATTACAAGATGACATGCAGGAGAGGAGAGGGAAGACTACAACTGATGCATTTGCCAGAGTGCCACGAGCTCAGAGGTCGATTGCAGTGCCAGTTCCTGACACCAGAGCCACCACCTCAGCTCCAGCCACAGCACCAGCCCAACCAGCTCCAGCATCTACTTCAGCTCCAACTCCAACCACGTCTACAGAAGGCTTCGTCCTTGGAGTGATCCAGACTCCACCACCACCAGAAGATCAAGCCTGAGAGTCGATCTAGCACTATGCATTTTCTAGGAACTTTTTGGTAACTTGTTGCCAAAGGGGGAGAAAAATGTATAGATCATAGGCTTCGAGAGAGAGTGTTGTTTATTCTCTCTTGCTTTATTTGGTGGTTTTTCGAACTTTGTTTGCTTTTGGTTGAGATACTTTGATATGCTTGTGAGACATTGATGATCATGTGTTTGATCATAAGCTACACTTATGCATGCTTGATATATCTTATCTATTTTATGTGATCATTCACTTTCTTTGGTGATGAGTGCATGTATTTCTTTCTTATCTTTTTGAGCGCTCCACCAAGATGTATGTGACATGGAAGAGTAACCCATGACTCTAACTCTTTGTGCATTTGCAGTCCAAAGCAAATTTTTAAATATGCACAAATTTAGGGGGAGCTCTTACTTATCATATACTTCTCAAAGCAACGATATATTTCATTCTTATTATTATTTGTCGAAGCTTTGATCTATATGTTGTCATCAATTACCAAAAAGGGGGAGATTGAAAGTGCAACTATCCCTAGGTGGTTTTGGTAATTCATAACAACATATAGCTCATTGAGCTAATGCTAGTCCAAGATGATCATTTCAGGAAAGCTCAATGATTGGCATGGCATGGATGGTGAAAGTGGAACCCTCAAAATGCTAAGGACAAAGGATTGGCTCTAGCTCATATGCTCAAGACTCTTCATTTTACTTTCTAGTGGTGCAAGATCACATTGAGTCCATAGGAAAAGCCAAAAGTATCAAGGAGGGATGAGGTGTTGCTTAATGAGCCTCTTGCTTCATGTGCTTAATGATATGCTCCAAAATCCTCAGCTACTTTCCCATATCCACATTTGACCTAAACCCAAAGCCAAACTCGGCCCTACCGATTCTTTCAACCCGGTGCCACCGAGTTTCACTTGTCATAGCCATTGCCAAACCCTAAGCAAATCGGTTCTACCGATAGGGATCTCGGTCTCACCGAGATGGGATTGCAATCTCTCTGTTTCCTTTTCGTAACTTTTCGGTCTCACCGAAAGAGCGGATCGGTCCCACCGAGATTGCAATGTAAACTCATTGTTTCCTTTTCGTAACATTTCGGTCTCACCGAGAAGAGCGAATCGGTCCCACCGAGTTTGCCTGACCAACTCTTTGGTTAGCTTATTACCAAAATTGGTCTCACCGAGTTTGTGTAATCGGTCTCACCGAGATTACGTTATGCCCTAACCCTAACCATATCGGTCTACCAAGTTGCATGTCAGTCCCACCGAAAATCTCTAACGGTCACTAGGTTTACTATTTCGGTCCAACCGAGTTTGTTGATTCGGTCCCACCGAGATTGGTAAATTGTGTGTAACGGTTGGATTTTGTGTGGAGGCTATATATACCCCTCCACCTCCTCTTCACTCGTGGAGAGAGCCATCAGAACACATCTACACTTCCAACTCATATGTTCTGAGAGAGAACCACCTACTCATGTGTTGAGGCCAAGATATTCCATTCCTACCATATGAATCTTGATCTCTAGCCTTTCCCAAGTTGCTTTCCACTCAAATCTTCTTTCCACCAAATCCAAATCCTGTGAGAGAGAGTTGAGTGTTGGGGAGACTATCATTTGAAGCACAAGAGCAAGGAGTTCATCATCAACACACCATTTGTTACTTCTTGGAGAGTGGTGTCTCCTAGATTGGCTAGGTGTCACTTGGGAGCCTCCGACAAGATTGTGGAGTTGAACCAAGGAGTTTGTAAGGGCAAGGAGATCGCCTACTTCGTGAAGATCTACCGCTAGTGAGGCAAGTCCTTCGTGGGCGATGGCCATGGTGGGATAGACAAGGTTGCTTCTTCATGGACCCTTCATGGGTGGAGACCTCCGTGGACTCGCGTAACCGTTACCCTTCGTGGGTTGAAGTCTCCATCAACGTGGATGTAGGATAGCACCACCTATCCGAACCACGGGAAAAACATCCGTGTCTCCAATTGCGTTTGAATTCTCCAAACCCTTCCCTTTACATTCTTGCAAGTTGCATGCTTTACTTTCCGCTGCCAATATACTCTTTGCATGCTTGCTTGAATTGTGTGATGATTGCTTGACTTGTCCTAAAATAGCTAAAATCTGCCAAGAACTAAAATTGGGAAAAGGTTAAGTTTTTATTTGGTCAAGTAGTCTAATCACCCCCCTCTAGACATACTTTCGATCCTACACATCGGAAAAGAGTAAGAAGATGTCGGCGACAAACAAGCAAAATGCTGCGAAGAAGAAGCATCACCATCGCACGGGGTCAGGTGGCTACCTCGTAGCCTGGCCTAAGTGGGCCAAGATTGAGAATGATCTGGTTGATAAAGGGATCGAACCAGAGACAATTAACTGGCCAGACCGTTGCCGGACTTGGTTCTTCGGGGCTGGTGGAACCTTGGACCCTGTAACAGGGAAGTGCATTTGGAAGAATGATCAAATGGGCATACCAGTCAGGAAGCTTCAGCGGTATATCGAAGCAGCGCAGCAAGGGACGTTCTTTCCAGATAGAGAGAACGACGAGCTCACAATGGCCCTCGGAAATCCTGAGCACCCCGGACGGACATGAGGCACGCCAAGCTCCATTCCGTGGAAGGTTGGGTTTCCGGACGCAAGCGGTTACAAATCCCAGGAGAGGAGGAAAAATTGTAGCAGACCCAAATGCAGGCGCTGCAAGCAAGGGTACAAGCGATAGAGGTACGAGAAGCAAATCGCAGCAAACGTACTGCCGAAGCTTCCCCCGAAGCTACCCCGCCATCTCAGCGGAGAAGCAGCATGGCTTCCACCGAGCTTCTTCAGCCGGAGCATGCCTTGATGGCTCCTGCCAGCTATCCCGTGGATGCTATCATGGAGTCTCAAAATTGCCACCTTATGACGCAATGGATGAATTTGAAGGTCAAGGCGGCTGTTGGCTCTGTTTATCCTACTGAACCTGGCGCAATTTTCACTGCCGGATTCCAGAAGGATATGCTAGGGTGATGGTGGATGAAATAACGGAGGGATTTGAGGACCTCTAGCTTGACCACTCTACCGGTTAAGGGGAGACTAGGCTGGGGTCTGCTCTGAAGACTCCATGCCTATGGTGGAAGGACCTCATCAACCTTCCGAACTGGATGCCTCCGCCTCCTCCTCCTCCTCTGGCAAGTCAGGGCACTCCGCCTCCTCCACCGCCTCCTCCTTCGGCAAGTCGGGGCACCCCGCCTCCTCCACCTCCTCCTCCTCCAGCGAGTGACGATCAGGGCACTCGACCGGCTCCTTCTCTGGTGCGTGGCGGCACTCCGCCTCCTTCTCCGCCTACGCCGACGCGCCCAAGCAGCCAGCCTCCTCCTTCTCCGCCTCGTCAGCAAGGGCGGAAGTGACCTGCCGCCGCTCCAGCTGCTCCGGCGCATCGTAGTCCTTCTCCTCTGCCTCATAAGCAAGTAAAGGAGACAACCGCTCCGTCTGCTCTGCCGGCGTCTAGCAGTACAGCCAGAGGCGGGAGGACATACAGATTCGGTCCTTCTCTGAAGACTCCAGAGAAGTTACCATATGAGAGGACCCCGGAGGAGAATGTCGAGATCGTGCGAGAAGAAGTGAGGAACTTCTTTGAAGGGGTGAAAGCAAAGAAACATCCACCTCCGGAGGAGAAGGTAGATCCGGTGAAAGCGAAGCGCACTCTAGCTGCCCTGACAAAACCACCCAAGTCTCCGCCGAAAGGAAACTATGAGCGCGTTATTGGAAAGGAATTTGCCGAAGCGGAGCGGTCGGGAAGTACTGTCAGTGATCAAAGGCTGAAAGAACGACGAGCTGGGAAACAAATTGCCCAGCTCCCGCGAACAAGCGAAGCAATCGTGCCCCCCGCTCAAGGTGCCTAGCGACAACGTCGCTAATGATCCGAGGATGGTGCCCGGTTATAGCAATCTTGGCGATTACCTGCCCGACGATGTACATTATGAACCCATGGAGGTGCAGATACAAAGATACGAGTACAGGAAGCCTCTCGTCAAAGATGAAAGATCTCTATCAACGATGATGCGAAGATTGCATGATTGGTACTTGAAAATCTGCAAAGACTCTGGGGGGAGGAGTACTTTGTATGTGAAAGTCAAAAAGGAGCATGACCTCGTTGGAATTGAACTGTTGCCTGTTCCATTTGAGGAGTTCTTTCAGTTTTTCAATCAATTGGCCCTCGATAAAACAACGGTCACCTGGTACTGTCTGTAAGTAGTACTACTTCTGTCATTAAGTCTCTCTATATAGCTCAGCTCTTTCATTGCATGTATTTATAATCATCCTCACTATATTATGCAGATTGAAGATCGCCGAATTGAAGAAAAGACAAGTCGGTGATATTGGGTTCATTAACACATATCTCATAGATGCAACTCAGGTTAAATTTCATGCCATAGATACCGAGGCCAACTTGCTACGATCGTTGGTAATAAATGAAAACAAAGATATAATACTCTTTCCTTACAACTTCAAGTGAGTGTTACTGTCTTGTGCGTATTCGGTTTCCCTTATATATTAGTCAAGGTTATAGTAATGTAATTGATGAGTTATGCATGTGTGTGCAGTTACCACTATATTCTCCTAGAGATTAAGCTTGAGCAGGGACTAGTAACTGTCTTAGACTCAAGACGAAAAGATCCCCAGGACTATGCGGACATGACTCAAATGCTCGAGAAGTAAGTTAAATCGATCATTATCCACCATATCAGCAACTTTGTTCATTTCCTGATATATCAAGTAATTGTTTTCTTTGTCTTGCAGGGTTTGGAAAAATTTCTCCAAAAAAGCTCCAGGACTCCCGAAGAAGCTGCAATTTAGACACCCGAAAGTAAGTACTATATTAGCATGTTCCGCGCATCTCCTATTGATTTAGCATTCTTGCTTATCAGTTTGATTGACCTCTATTTCTTTGTAAAGTGGCTGTGGCAGGAACAAGGGAATGATTTCTGTGGATACTACGTTTGCGAGTCCATCCGCCACACGACCTGTGAGCGGGGCTACATTGACGAACAATATGAAGTACGTAAATGACAACATTCACAATTTTATTTTATTACCATCATTTGTGTTGAGTTTCATTCATTCATATATATATGTATTGACCCCCTTCTTCAAATTAGATGTTTCAGAAGCGGGATGAACTCCTAGCACCAGCTCGCATGCGAGCAATTCAAGAGGAATTGGCGGCATTCTTTCTTGACCACGTGATCGCTGAAGATGGAGAATACTATGTGGACCGTGAGTCCGTATGATTATATTTGTAAGAGATAATTATTGTATATATGTAGCCCGTAGTGTCGGATAGATATACGAGAACTTTTTGTTCGACCAATCTCTCGGAGAAGGAGAGGTGGTCGATATCACTTCTCTCTGTATGCATATATGTTCATGACGATCTTCTGTTTCCTTCGTTTGCTTACTAGCTAGCTAGCGTGTCTAGTCCTCTCTATACGTATGTATAGTACGTAGCGTCGACCAAGCACGGACATAAGAGAGGACACTTCCCTCTATTAATTATAGCTAGCTAACACAATATATGAAACACCTAAATTAACCCCCAAAACCCCCAACCCCCCCCCCTTCAAAAAAACAAAAACCCCAGCCACAGAAATGCTGACGCGTGGATGCCTATTGGTCCCGGTTGGTGCCACCAACCGGGACCAAAGTGTCTCCTGCCTGGGCTCCGCGCACAAGCCACATGGAGGCCCATCAGTCCCGGTTCTGGATTGAACCGGGACTAAAGGGACAGGGCATTAGTACCGACCCGTTAGTCCCGGTTCAGGAACCGGGACAAAAGGCCCTTACGAACCGAGACAACAGGCCCTTTTTCTACTAGTGCATGCTTGATTAGCTATGAGTTATAATGGTTTACCTTGTGTGCCAACATGCTATTGAGATGATTATGATGTGGTATGATGGGGTGGTATCCTCCTTTGAATGATTTAAGTGACTTGACTTGGCACATGTTCACGCATGTAGTTGAAACAAATCAACATAGCCTTCACGATATTTATGTTCATGGTGGATTATATCCTACTCATGCTTGCATCCAATGTTTATTAATTTTAATGCATGTACATGGCTGTTGTCGCTCTCTAGTTGGTCGCTTCCCAGTCTTTTGCTAGCCTTCACCTGTATTAAGCGGGAATACTGCTTGTGCATCCAATCCCTTAAACCCCAAAGTTATTCCAGATGAGTCCACTATACCTTCCTATATGTGGTGTCTACCTGCCGTTCCAAGTAAATTTGTATGTGCCAAACTCTAAACCTTCAAATAAACATTCTGTTTTGTATGCTCGAATAACTCATGTATCAACCAAGGTTGTCCGTATCTTCCGTGTTAGTCGGGTTATTCTCAAGAGAGTGGACCCCGCTCCTCACTCACGAGAAAATGGCTGGTCACCGGGATGCCCAGTCCCATGCTTTATGCAAACTAAATCAAAATTAATTGCAAACAAAACTCCCGCTGGGACCTGATGTATGTTGGAGGCACTCGTTGTTTCGAGCAAGCCATGGATTGATGCTTGTTGGTGGAGGGGGAGTATAAACTTTACCATTCTGTTTGGGAACCGCCTATAATGTGTTTAGCATGGAAGATATCGCCATCTATTAGTTGTTATGTTGACAATGAAAGTATATCGCTCAAAATACAATTTATCTCTATTTCAAAACCGAGCTCTGGCACCTCTACAAATCCCTGCTTCCTCTGCGAAGGGCCTATCCATTTACTTTTATCTTTAAAGGTGCTCTGCATTTATGTTTTGCGGTCTCAGAAAGGGCTAGCGAGATACCATCTTGTTATATCATATTATGATTGTTTTGAGAAAGTGTTGTCATCCGAGATTTATTATTATGACTTTCTAGTTGATTATGCTATTGATATGAGTAATTATGAGACCTGAGAATTATTGCAAATATGGTTAGTTATGATCTATGCTGAAAACTTGAATGCTGGCTTGACATAGTTACAACAACAAGAGCAAACAGAGTTTGTAAAAGTTTTTCCTTCTTTCTTTCAGTTTGTCAACTGAATTGCTTGAGGACAAGCAAGGTTTTAAGCTTGGGAGAGTTGATACGTCTCTGTCGTATCTACTTTTCCAAACACTTTTGCCCTTGTTTTGAACTCTAACTTGTATGATTTGAATGGAACTAACCCGGACTGACGCTGTTTTCAGCAGAATTGCCATGGTGTTGTTTTATGTGCAGAAAACAAATATTCTCGGAATGACCTGAAACTCCATGGAACATCTTATAAAAAATAATAAAAAATCCTCGCCAAAGATGAAGACTAGGGGGCCCACACCCTTCTCACGAGGGTGGGGGGCGCCCCCCCTAGGGCGCACCCCCCTACCTCGTGGGCCCCCTGGATGCCCTCCGACGCCAACTCCAACTCTATATATTTGCTTTCAGAGAGAAAAAATCAGAGAGAAGAAATCATCGCGTTTTACGATACGGAGCCGCCAACAAGCCCTAAAACCTCTCAGGAGGGCTGATCTGGAGTCCGTTCGGGGCTCCGGAGAGGGGGATTCGTCGCCGTCGTCATCATCAACCATCCTCCATCACCAATTTCATCATGCTCACCACCGTGCGTGAGTAATTCCATCGTAGGCTTGCTGGAAGGTGATGGGTTGGATGAGATTTATCATGTAATCGAGTTAGTTTTGTTAGGGTTTGATCCCTAGTATCCACTATGTTCTGAGATTGATGTTGCTATGACTTTGCTATGCTTAATGCTTGTCACTAGGGCCCGAGTGCCATGATTTCAGAACTGAACCTATTATGTTTTCATGAATATATGTGAGTTCTTGATCCTATCTTGCAAGTCTATAGTCACCTACTATGTGTTATGATCCGGCAACCCCGAAGTGACAATAATCAGGACCACTCTCGGTGATGACCATAGTTTGAGGAGTTCATGTATTCACTATGTGCTAATGCTTTGTTCCGGTTCTCTATTAAAAGGAGGCCTTAATATCCCTTAGTTTCCAATAGGACCCCGCTGCCACGGGAGGGTAGGACAAAAGATGTCATGCAAGTTCTTTTCCATAAGCACATATGACTATATACGGAATACATGCCTACATTATATTGATGAATTGGAGCTAGTTATGTGTCACCCTATGTTATGACTGTTACATGATGAACCGCATCCGGCATAATTATCCATCACTGATCCGGTGCCTACGAGTTTTCCATATACTGGTTCTCGCTTATTTACTTTCCCGCTGCTACTGTTACAATCACTACAAAATACCAAAAACATTACTTTTCTTGTCTTTACTTTTGTTGCCGCTACCACCACTATCATATTACTTTGCTACTAAACACTTTGCTGCAGATACTAAGTTTCCAGGTGTGGTTGAATTGATAATTCAGCTGCTAATACTTGAGAATATTCTTTGGCTCCCCTTGTGTCGAATCACTAAATTTGGGTTGAATACTCTACCCTCGAAAGATGTTGTGATCCCCTATACTTGTGGGTTATCAGTGGATTATATCCTACTCATGCTTGCATCCAATGTTTATTAATTTTAATGCATGTACATGGCTGTTGTTGCTCTCTAGTTGGTCGCTCCCCAGTCTTTTTCTAGCCTTCACTTGTACTAAGCGGGAATACTGCTTGTGCATCCAATCCCTTAAACCCTAAAGTTACTCCAGATGAGTCCACTGTACCTTCCTATATGCGGTATCTACCTGCCGTTCCAAGTAAATTTGTATGTGCCAAACTCTAAACCTTCAAATAAACATTCTGTTTTGTATGCTCGAATAGCTCATGTATCAACCTAGGTTGTACTTATCTTCCGTGTTAGGCGGGTTATTCTCAAGAGGAGTGGACTCCGCTCCTCACTCACGAGAAAATTGCTGGTCACTGGGATGCCCAGTCCCATGCTTTATGCAAACTAAATCAAAATTTATTGCAAACAAAACTCCCCCTGGGACCTGATGTATGTTGGAGACACTCGTTGTTTCGAGCAAGTCATGGATTGATGCTTGTTGGTGGAGGGGAGTATAAACTTTAACATTCTGTTTGGGAACCGCCTATAATATGCTTAGCATGGAAGATATCGCCATCTCTTAGTTGTTACATTGACAATGAAAGTATATCGCTCAAAATGCAATTTATCTCTATTTCAAAACCGAGCTCTGGCACCTCTACAAATCCCTGCTTCCCTCTGCGAAGGGCCTATCCATTTACTTCTATGTTGAGTCATCACCCTCTTATTAAAAAGCACTAGCTGGAGAGCACAACTGTCATTTGCATTCATCACTATTAATTTATATTGGGTGTGACTATGATTGGATCTCTTTTACCATGAATTATAATGTCTAGTCAGTCCTTGATCTTTAAAGGTGCTCTGCATTTATGTTTTGCGGTCTCAGAAAGGGCTAGCGAGATACCATCTTGTTATATCATATTATGATTGTTTTGAGAAAGTGATGTCATCCGAGATTTATTATTATGGCTTGCAGGTGATTATGCTATTGATATGAGTAATTCTGAGACCTGAGAATTATTGCAAATGTGGTTAGTTATGATCTCTGCTGAAAACGTGAATACTGGCTTGACATAGTTATAACAACAAGAGCAAACAGAGTTTGTAAAAGTTTTTCTTTCTTTCTTTCAGTTTGTCAACTGAATTGCTTGAGGACAAGCAAGGGTTTAAGCTGGGGGGAGTTGATACGTCTCCGTCGTATCTACTTTTCCAAACAGTTTTACCCTTGTTTTAGACTCTAACTTGTATGATTTGAATGGAACTAACCCGGACTGACGCTGTTTTCAGCAGAATTGCCATGGTGTTGTTTTATGTGCAGAAAACAAATATTCTCTGAATGACCTGAAACTCCACGGAACATCTTAGAAAAAATAATAATAAAATCCTCGCCAAAGATGAAGACCAGGGGGCCCACACCCTGTCCACGAGGGTGGGGGGCACCCCCCCTCTAGGGCGCGCCCCCTACCTCGTGGGCCCCCTGGATGCCCTCCGACGCCAACTCCAACTCTATATATTTGCTTTCGGAGAGAAAAAATCAGAGAGAAGAAATCATCACGTTTTACGATACAGAGCCGCCGCCAAGCCCTAAAACCTCTCGGGAGGGCTGATCTGGAGTCCGTTCGGCGCTCCGGAGAGGGGGATTCGTCGTCGTCATCATCATCAACTATCCTCCATCACCAATTTCATGATGCTCACCGCCGTGCGTGAGTAATTCCATCGTAGGCTTGCTAGACGGTGATGGGTTGGATGAGATTTATCATGTAATCGAGTTAGTTTTGTTAGGGTTTGATCCCTAGTATCCACTATGTTCTGAGATTGATGTTGCTATGACTTTGCTATGCTTAATGCTTGTCACTAGGGCCTGAGTGCCATGATTTCAGATCTGAACCTATTATGTTTTCATGAATATATGTGAGTTCTTGATCCTATCTTGCAAGTCTATAGTCACCTACTATGTGTTATGATCCGGCAACCCCGAAGTGACAATAATCGGGACCACTCCCGGTGATGACCTTAGTTTGAGGAGTTCATGTATTCACTATGTGCTAATGCTCTGTTCCGGTTCTCTATTAAAAGGAGGCCTTAATATCCCTTAGTTTCCAATAGGACCCCGTTGCCATGGGAGGGTAGGACAAAAGATGTCATGCAAGTTCTTTTCCATAAGCACGTATGACTATATACGGAATACATGCCTACATTATATTGATGAATTGGAGCTAGTTATGTGTCACCCTATGTTATGACTGTTACATGATGAACCGCATCCGGCATAATTATCCATCACTGATCCGGTGCCTACGAATTTTCCATATACTGGTTCTCTCTTATTTACTTTCCCGCTGCTACTGTTACAATCACTACAAAATACCAAAAAGATTACTTTTGATGTCTTTACTTTTGTTGCCGCTACCACCACTATCATATTACTGTGCTACTAAACACTTTGCTGCAGATACTAAGTTTCCAGGTGTGGTTGAATTGTCAACTCAGCTGCTAATACTTGAGAATATTCTTTGGCTCCCCTTGTGTCGAATCAATAAATTTGGGTTGAATACTCTACCCTTGAAAGCTGTTGCGATCCCCTATACTTGTGGGTTATCATGCCCCCAGATGTTTTTTGCCTACGTTTCCTCTCGCAGGCCGGACATGCACTTTAGGGCATGCGTACCCAGGGAAAGGAACCCTTAACGGAACTATTCTCCCTGGAAGATGTTTCTTACTACCCATGTAATATAACATAACTAGTTGGGCACTTGTATGTTCAAGTACTAATGACCCCTACGCCTGGTCTCTACGCATACCCCGGTTCTTATATAACCGAGCGGGTATTCGGATACACTCCGGACTATCGGGTCCCGAGGTTGAAGCGAAAAGGTCCGCCATGACAAATGATTTACAATACGGCTAGAAGGCATTATACATGTCACTTTAATTAGATAGTCATGCAGACCGACTAAATTCCTCTTCTATACCATCCAACAGGCGGTCTAGCCTACAATCCTGTTGGGAATACTTTGCGGCTAATTCTACTTGCCCATAGACTAAGCTAACGGGGATCTCTTTCCCATCGGGCCCCACAGGTCTGACCTCGGCCATGTGATTTGGGTCAGCCTTGGTATACCGCGTCTTCACCATGCCCAGGCTTCCCTGGCACCTTGACGGCAGGCAGATATCTTCCATAATCGGAAGCGCCGCCGTGCTCCCTTGAGCTTCTCTGCAAGCTCTCCAATGCCTTCTGGCAGGGAGACGGATGGCCACAAGGCTTGGGCAATACCTTGCATCACCTACCGAACTTGTTCGTGCAATTGTGAGAGCTCGGATAGAAGATCACCCGCAGACCCGGGCATCTCCTCCGCGGGACGACCCGTCAGCATACCTGCAGACATAACTCTATTAGCCGGCTTCTCCGTCGACCCCTTTTTAAGGGTTCGTTCAAGCACTTACTAAAAATGCCGCATCGAAGCCGCTTATTCTCCTTCTTGGAGTCCACAAGCTGGGCTCAAACATCTTTCAGTTCCACGCTCAGCTTGGTATTGGCGTCTTGGAGATTGTTTTTCTCCCGCCTGACCTTAGTCAGCATGCGTTTGCCAGCCTTTAGCTGTCGTACGACATGCTGGTCCTCCGGATTAATCTGCAATATCTACTGTTAGATCTGCAGCCATGCCGCACACTATATGGTACCTATCATTCTTTGAAACAAACGTTACCAACTAGGGACTTCTTAGGTTCCTTCAATGCGGCAATGGCGTCCCGAAGTTGGGTCTTGCATTCCTCCAGCTCCTGTGACAGTCGAGTATTCTTCTCTGTAAGAACCTGCACAATAGATGATCCTTAAATCATTTCTGCTAACTGTTTCAAGTCTCAGGGGCTACTGATACATATAATCGTCAGATTTGCTTACCCGTACATCCCTTACATACTAGTCCGTGACTCTGGCTAGACCATTTTGAGCAGCACGGAGGTACGCGTCTCCAGAATTGAAGGCATCAAATGCCTCTGGGGAGAAGCAAGCGTCACGGAGTACGGCTCGGCGACGCCTATGATTCATGGCACTCTCCACTTTTGAATTTGTAGCGGATAGTCTATCCGCATCCTCTGTAGGAGGAGTATCCGGCGTCCGCACCATGTCGGCTTCCGCCTCTATGTCCGGCCCTGGAGCCCGACTGGTGGAAGCATGATCGGCAGCCTCACCGGACATATTCCGACGAGCGTTTTTTCTATTAAAGAAACATGGACTTCGTTACATTTTGAGAAAGACGACAACCACGGAGCAGGGTTTTTGTCATATCTCTGTGCCGGCGTCTCCGTCCTGACCGCCTTCCTTTTTGGCCTGCCCGGCCTCGGTGCCTCTTGTTGGCGAGTTGTTACGGGTTCGGCACGGCATCCCGAAGGCCTTCCCTGTAAAACACCATATGTATATGGTAGGTGAAGTGTCTAAAAGGGGATCCTAGTTTTTGGAGTTGGGATTTTTGGTTTTTCTTATGTGCGACACGGGAAGCAGTCCGGGATAGTCGGCCGTAATGGCCACCATGGCGTCATCACAGCTTAATTGATAGAACTGCCGGTCTATCAGCTCCACGAATATGTCCGGATCTTCTTCGAGTCCGGGACCGAAGGCTCGGTCAGGGTCCTCTGGTTGTGGGGATGGGCTGTTGACCTCCCTTATGGCTTTTCGCAATTCCTGCCGCACAATGGCAAGGTGAATACCTACGACAAAGAATGCGGGAAGAATGGAAGTAGGGGGATATAACTCACCCAGCTTGGAGGGTTGTACATGGAGAATCCATCCCGTGGCTTGATGCGGATGAACTCCTCCTCCTCTCCCTTGAACAACTCGGATAGAATTTTTGCCAAAGCAGCAGCGTTGTCCAGACCCTTGCACCCGCAACGGGTGGCATCATCTTCCCCGTTAAAACACCATAGGGGGTGCCCTCGATATTGAAGTGGTTGCACTCCCCGCATTATACATATTGACATAACCTCGATTACTGTTAATCCTGATTGAGCCAGCACTTTAATCCGGTTCATCAGATAAAGGACTTCTCCGTTGTCTTCCTCCTGGGGGCTCCGTGGGCGCCAACTTTGGCGTTTCTTCAGAGGAGCATTGTTGAACTCAGGAAGACCCCACCGAACAGGGTCTGGAAGGGGGACGTCCTCCATATAAAACCATTCCAAAGGCCAGTCTTCGGACGTCTTCTTCGGAGTACCGGACAGGTATCTGGTTTCGGCGATGCGCCATATTTAGGCTCCGCCTACTTGATAAAGTGACCCCTTCTATGTGCGGGGGACGAGGCAAAATAACCTTTTCCATAGCTCGAAATGAGCCTCGCAGCCCAGGAATAACTCGCAAAGGGCAACATAGCCGGCGATGTGTAATATGGAAGCAGGGGTGTAATTATGTAGTTGGAGGCCATAAAACTCCAGGAGCCCGCGAAGGAACGGATGAATTGGAAATCCGAGTCCCCTTAATAAATAAGGAACAAGGCATACCCGCTCCCCCGTAGAGGGGCTGGGGAAGCTCTCCGCTTGCTCCCCGCCATTGTACGTGGCGAGCCCGGCTCGAACGGGAACCATATACGCTGGAGGGAGAAATCCCTTAGTCTGCAGTTTGACTAATCGACTGTGTGGGACTGAACACCTCTCCCAATCACCGGGCTTAGGGCTACGGGGGCGGGAGGAGGAGCTGCGGAGGTCGGCCATGCTGGAGTGGATCTTTCCGAAGCGCGCTCCGATGGATTCTCGCTGGGGGAGGATGGTATGGATTGGATCTAAGAATCCCCATCCCTTTAATAGACAATTTATTTATCTGGCTAGGGGGGCGAATATAAAAACGCCTTGGCACCTCATATTCATTCGACGCGTGGAAGTTAGCCCTTATTGGGCGCAGAAGCCAAGAGGTCCAACATTTATGGGACCGGACACTGCTTAACAAACGTTCGAAATTTGGAGAAGAACCCACCTTGCAATGCCGAAGACAACACTGCGCGCCGGACTCATCGTCATTGAAGCCTGGTTCGGGGGCTACTGAGGGAGTCCTGGATTAGGGGGTATCCGGACAGCCGGATTATATCCTTTGGCCGGACTATTGGACTATGAAGATACAAGATTGAAGACTTCGTCCCGTGTCTGGATGGGACTCTATTTGGCGTGGAAGGAAAGCTAGGCAATACAGATATGTATATCCCCTCCTTTGTACCCGACCTTGTGTAACCCTAGCCCCCCCGGTGTCTATATAAACCGGAGGGTTTTAGCCGTAGGACAACATACAATCATACCATAGGCTAGCTTCTAGGGTTTAGCCTCTCCGATCTCATGGTAGATCAACTCTTGTACTACTCATATTATCAAGAATAATCAAGCAGGACGTAGGGTTTTACCTCCATCAAGAGGGCCCGAACCTGGGTAAAACATCGCGTCCCCTGCCTCCTGTTACCATCCGCCTTAGACGCATAGTTCGGGACCTATTGTGGAATTGTCACGGCAGATGTCCTCATGAAAGGACTTAGTCGTGGAGCCATCGCTACGGGTTAGCTTGAAGGGGTTAAACCGGACAAGGGGACACGAGAGTGTTATACTAGTTGTGATTGGTATTGCTGGGGTTTCGAAGGCCAGGGAGCGAATCCGCTTTGTCTGGCTTCGAGTTGTTGTTTCCTGTCCCTAAACCGCCGCCGGGTCACCCCTTTATATACTCAGGAGGACCCCGGCCGGTCTACAGAGTCCGAGGCTGGCTCCTACAAGTGTCCGCCTCGGTCTCTTCTTTCCTATCTTACAATGCAAGTTTATACAATCATGGCAGTTTACTATCATGGGCCCTAAACCGCCTGCGGGCTCTGGGCCTCTAAACATCATCTGTAAAGCGCCATCTTCTGGGTTTCCTTGGGCTTCAGTATAGCTGAGGGTGAACCGGCCCCTCCTGGGCGGTTTACCCTCAGAGGTTATATCCTCAACATTAGGCCCCAGATTGATTTGACCCTGTTCATGTCAGTCTTCAATCCTTGAATTTCTGGCAATTCTCGTAAACCGCCATATTGTCTTTTCCCTGTGAACTTTGGTGAACCGCCATAACGTCATCTTCAGTTACTGTAGTAACTCATTGCGACGTCATCCCTGTATAAAAAGTTTTATAAAGATTCCTTTCTCTTTAATTAATTCCCGAAAATCGAGGCGACAGCTGCATCCTCTTTTGCCGCTTCCGACTCCTCGATTTTTGCGCCTGCTGTTTTCCCCCACTTCCTTATAAATAAGACCGGGGCGCCTTCCATTTCCACCCTTTCCAAACCGCATCGTCTTCCTCCTCGCGACCCGAAGACCTCGAGTATCGCCTGCCGCCGTCGTCATTGATCTTCCAGTCCGCATCAACCAGGCTGCTGCATCACCCTGTTCGTACCAGATCTCTAAAGATACTCCGCCGCTGCGTGTCCCTGGTACATATTCCTTCCCGTTATGTGTTGAATCTGTATTAGGGTTTCGAAGCTTCTTCGGTGTTCATCAGTGTTCATCGGCCCTTCCTCTGCTTCTCCTTTAGCATCATACTGAATCTAGATAAACCTGATAATTTCCTCTTGCGGCCGGATCTATAGCTTTAATCTGCCGTACTACAGTATCTTACTGTTTCTGTATAAACCCTTATCTGAATCTTCTCTGTTCTGTTTAGCACCATTGTACAGCTCAGAAAAATTTGTCTCTTGAACAACGGTAGATCCAAAATTATATCACCTTCTTATGAAACTTGTTTCCACAACACTTAACAAATTTTCAGTTCGGGGTTCTACCTCCAAAGGGAGGTTTATCCTTTAGCGTGGATAATTCGTCGTATGTCATTAGCCCTCTCTTAAACCGCCATCTAGACTTTGAACAGCCATGCCCGGTTTACTTCATACATATACCTTGAATTGCCGGTTTAATATTTAACAAACACATACAAACCGCCAATCGTAAACCGTCCATTTTTCCTTTTACAGACTTTGTAGGATGACGAAGCAATTTGCTGCTTGCAACTGGGTTCCGTCTCGGATCACAGAAACGCAAACCAATGAATATGTTACCACCGGCACTTTAGCTTCAAAGAATGTTCTCCATTGGCAAGTTCCTGGCCCTGAGTGCCCCCCTGAACCTCAAGATGGAGAAGTGATTGTATTCTTACAACATTTAGCTCGAGGTTTCAGTCCTCCCGGATCAAAAATTTTCCGGGATGTTCTTGCCAGGCTCCAACTTCATCCTCAAGATATTGGACCAAATTCTGTGTCCAACATATGCAATTTCCAAGTATTCTGCGAGGTTTATCTGCAAGAAGAACCAATTGTTGACCTCTTTCTAGATCTCTTTCACTTAAACCGCCGGAAGGAATTTTCTGATGGACCTAATACTGAACTTGGCGGTGTGTCGATTCAAAAGAGGAAATAGGTTGATTTTCCTCACGCCAAACTTCACAGCCATCCAAAAGACTGGAACCAAACCTGGTTCTACTGTTAGAATACTGCCCCTGCTGAAGAGAATCCCTTGCCGGGCTACCGTCCGCACTGGCTCAGCAATAATCACCCTTTACCTCAGAGATTGCCTGTCAAAGATCGACAAGACTATGCACCTCAACTCGCCAAACTGCGGGCTCTCCTTGCCAATGGTTTAACTGGCATTGATCTCGTCCGTTGCTGGATTTCATGGTGCATTCTTCCTCTAAGCCGCCGGCCCGGATTGATTTTTGAATATACTGGCAACACCAATGATCCACAACGGTTTAATGAAATAGAACTGACTGATGATGAAGTCAGTGAAAGTGTAAAGAAAATACTTGACGAACCGCTCACCGTATGTACTCAAATTGGTCTGTGTCCTTTTTACGCCTCCAACAAACCGCCAGCGGTAAAGATTTTAACCTTGTACTTTTCCTGATCCTTCTCCGCTTTGACACTGCTATAATAATCCTTTTGTGCAATCCCATAGGCCAGTGGCTCCTTTTGGAAAAGGAAATCTCAAGACAAAGTAGCTAAGGCTCCTCGTGGTAAGACCAAGGACATCAAGAAAGCTGCCAAAAAGAAAAGTGTTGAGTCTTCGGAACCGCCAGAAGATGTCGATGACTCGGCTGAAGAGGTAAAGTTTGACTCCCTTGACTTCTATCCATATATTTTACTGATAATGATTACTCCCAGGATGATGCGGAGGCCAGCCATGCAGATCATGTTGAGGTAATTTGTCTTTCTTCTGACTCAGAACTTGTGCCGGTCCAATGATTTCGCCGTGCAGTTCGGAAAGTGAAATGCTCTCACCCTGTTGCTCATTTGGATCAAAAACTTTCTTTGAAGACACATCAACCCGAAGGGCGTCGCACAACCCGGCACAGTGGTCAACAGGTCACTTCTTCCGGTTTACCTCATACCCCAAACCGGAAACGTCGTCCAGAGGTTGCTTGTTCTCCTGAAAAACATTATCTTTTGAAAGGTTTCTTTCGATGCCCTCTCAATTCATCTGATTCAAATTATCAGGCATCTTCTAATTCGTCTGGCGGTTCATCAACCACTCAGCTGCCTCCACTGAAAACCGTCCCTGGGTAAGTGTGTAGTCTTCCCTTCTCTTTCATAACTCAGTTGACCATGCTAATCTTTGTTTTAATATTAGTGCTAAAGCTCGTTTGAGTAAGAAGGCCAAGACCAGTGCCCCTACCGATGAAGTTGAAGCGGAGAAAGCTCCTGAAAATCCTGATCAAAATCTTGATAATCTCATGGATGATTTTGTCCTACCAGAGCCAACCATCAATGCTGATCCGCCGGAAGCTGGTCTGGCCATTGATGAGAATACCTCCAGTCCACATGTTATACCTGCAAACCCGGTTGCTGATCCACTGAAGTCAAGCGCTAATCCGCCAAGCCCAGCCAAAGATGTTGACGTTATTATTACTGGCACTGCTTATACCGCTCCAGGCGATCCAGTTGTCTTGGCAAAACATACCGCCAAGGATGAGTTTATTTCAATGGGCAAGAAGAAGACTGAAACTGATATGTCAAAATATGCTAATATTTCTGCCCAGGATCTTCATTCCAGATTCTTGAACCGGCTTTATACAAGCCGAGACAATGAGGCTGACTTGGTAAATCTGATGAAGGAGCGTTATGAGGTAAACATTTTCCTCCTTATCTTTGTATTTTCACTTGCCTTATATCCTGTAGCCCCCAAGGGTCGGTTTAGTTTGTAAAAACAAACCAGGACTTTGAATTTCCAAACTGCACATTGTTGACTTTTAAGTTTTTTGAACAAACACACATTAGCCCCCAAGTGCCAGGACTGAAACTTGTATGAATCCTTGGGACTTTGAATAAGCAGTAAGAAAGAATTAATCCGCATTAGTCCCCAAGTGCCAGGATTGAAACTTGTATGAATTCTTGGGACTTTGAATAAGCAGTAAGAAAGAATTAATCCGCATTAGCCCCCAAGTGCCAAGTGTAGAACCAGTTGTATGCTTGGGACTTTTGATAAAATATTGAAATGCTCCTCTTGATTTTGGCAGGCTGACATAAACCATCAACGGACGCAGATTGCTGATCTTCAAGAGTGTATCAAATCTCATCAAGAAGAATCTTCCAAAGCCAAAGATGAACTTTAAGCCGCTTTAACTTCCATAGAACGACTGAAGGAAGAATTCAAGAAGGAACGTGCCAATTGGGACACTGAGAAGGGCACATTGCTGAAACGGGCTGAAGATGCCGAATCTGCTCTTAAACCGGTGGCAGAAGAACTTTCTGGGTTGAAGCGTCAAGTGAACGCCATGACCTCCGCAGTATTTGGTAAGTACTCCTGGCAAGGTATCTGAAATATCCATCTTGGAAGGTGCTGGTTGAAATATGAAATTCTTAAACCGTTGCAGGTAGCCGCATTACTCATCTGGGCTCAGATGTACGGATGAAGCTGAAAGCAGCATATACTCTTCTTGAACAACTATACACCGGTGCTCAACGGGTTATCTGCGCAGCATCCTATGACAATCCGGCCCCAACACTGATCAAGGACACTCTAGCAAGGCTATCCATGGTACCAGCACAGCTAGAAGAGGTGAAGCGATCTGCTGCCAGGGCCGGCGCTTTGTTGGCACTTACCCGAGCCAAAGCGTGGATAGCTGACTTGGATCCGGTTGACCTTGCCAAAGGATTTCCAAGCACACAAGAAAATGGGGCAGATTTTGATGATGCAGCCCTTAAAAGAGTGACAAGGGAAATGCGTCCTCTAGCGAGTCAGCTGGCAGAAGATGCTAACTTGACGGTTCACCGGTCTTATTATGATGCCAACAACAAACGGATTAACCCTGTCATTCCGGAGGCGCAAAATCTTATTCCAGGAATCCGTAAGCACACTTATGCCCCTGACATTGAGCCGTCAGAACTTATCAGTGAAGAAGCTATCTTTCAGGCCTTAACCCGGATTGACTGGACCACTACAAACTTCCAGCCGCTAGGTGGGGAGGAGGAGGCTGAGCTGACGCTAGATGACCCATCAACTTCGCATCAACATCGTAATGAGACTTGATCCGGCAATCAGAGCGATACTCCATAAACCTTTTTCTGCTGGAGACACCATATTTTGGGCCTTCAAGCGCCTTGTAATAGGCTAGTAAAAATACTTTGATCTGTTGCCATCGTGCACTGGGATACACTTTGTGTTGATTTGTCATGAAAAGTTCAGTACTGGCTTATGTATTTTTACAATATTATGCAATCCCTGTGTCTGCATAAGGAAAATCTGTGATATAAAACATTGTTGTCGGTTTACCAATTGCGATTTGAAGAAGGGTGAAAACCCAACCTCCACCGTACCATGTTGGTATATATATGATATAGAACCGGGTTGTGATGAACACCGGCCGATTGCTAGAGACAAAGCGTCAAAGCCAGACCGGTTTTGAAGGATGTCGGATTACCTTTAATTGTATACTTGAACAAAAGATCCGTAAGCCATGCCGGGTTAAGAAAAACTCCGGTTTAACGTAGACCTTACGAAAAACAAAAACTTGGCAAAAAAGCAAACAAAAAACCGTAGTCGAGGCTTTTCAAGGTCTTGTTGATAAACCGCCGACCGAGCCAAAGTCATGTCTCGTTTCTCATCTAATAGGTCCAGGCGTCCAGCGCCTCTTGGCATGCTTGCTCGTTGTCCGCTTCAACATAATTCGCAACCCGGGGCGAGTCGTGACGAATATCACTTGGGAGGACATCGTCAGCCCCATAGACCAGGAAAAAGGGTGTATATCCCGTAGATCGGTTTGGGGTGGTATTTATGCTCCATAACACAGATGGTAATTCTTCCACCCAACAACCCGGCGTCCCTTCAAAGGGACCATGAGTCGAGGCTTGATACCCTTCAAAATTTCTTGATTCGCCCTCTCCGCTTGGCCATTAGACTGGGGGTGAGCCACGGACGCTACATCAAGCCGGATGTGCTCTCGTTGGCAGAATTCCTCCATCTCACCTTTAGAAAGGTTCGTACCATTATCTGTAATGATGCTATGTGGAAAGCCGAAACAGAAAATAATCTTTTTGAGAAATTGAACCGTCGTGGCTGCATCACATTTACTGATGGGCTCCGCTTCAACCCATTTAGTGAACTTGTCAACCGCCACCAATAGGTGGGTCTTCTTGTCCTTAGAACGCTTAAAGGGTCCAACCATATCAAGCCCCCAAGTAGCAAACGGCCAAGTGATGGGGATCATGCGTAACTCTTGAGCAGGAACATGAGCTCGACGTGAAAATTTCTGACAAGCGTCACACCGCTTTACCAAGTCTTCCGCATCAGAATGAGCTGTCAACCAATAGAACCCGTGTCGGAAAGCCTTAGCAACCAAGGACTTTGAACTGGCATGGTGACCGCAATCCCCTTCATGGATTTCCTGTAGAATCTCTTGTCCTTCTTCAGGAGAAACACAATGTTGGAATACGCCTGAAACACTAGAACGGTGCAACTCACCATTGTGAACAACCATAGACTTGGACTGCCGGACTATCTGCCTGGCAAAAAGTTCGTCTTCTGGTAATTCGCCCCGGTTCAGATACGCCCAATATGGAACCGTCCAATCCGGAGTGGCATGCAAAACGGCTACCAACTGGGCCTCCGGATCGGGAACAGCTAAATCCTCTTCTGTAGGCAACTTTACACATGGGTTATGCAAGATATCTAGAAAGGTATTAGGTGGTACCGGCTTACGCTGAGATCCCAGCCGGCTTAGAGCATCTGCTGCTTCATTCTTGCGCCGGTCGATGTGCTCCACCTGATAACCCTTAAAGTGACCTGCCACAATATCCACCTCGCGCCTATAAGCCGCCATGAGTGGGTCCTTAGAATCCCAAGTACCAGAAACTTGCTGAGCCACCAGATCAGAATCTCCAAAGCATCGGACCCGACTTAAGTTCATTTCCTTAGCTACACGAAGACCGTGGAGCAAGGCCTCGTACTCCACTGCATTGTTAGTACAAGGAAACATTAAGCGAAGAACATAACAAATCTTATCTCCTCGAGGGGAAGTGAGGACAACCCCAGCCCCCGTGCCTTCCAGCTGCCTGGATCCATCAAAGTGAATGGTCCAGTATGTATTATCCGGTTTGTCCTCTGGTGCCTGTAACTCGGTCCAATCATTGATGAAGTCCACAAGCGCTTGAGATTTGATGGTTGTTCGGGGCGTATACTTCAAACCGTGGGGACCAAGCTCGATCGCCCACTTCGCAACCCGGCTAGTTGCCTCTCTATTCTAGATTATATCGCCCAAGGGAGTAGAACTGACCACTGTGATAGGATGACCTTGAAAATATTGCTTGAGCTTCCTACTTGCCATAAAAACTCCATACACTAGCTTCTGCCAATGCGGATATCTTTGCTTTGATTCGATCAGTACCTCACTGATATAATAAACTGGTCGTTGAACCGGATATTCTTTTCCGGCCTCCTTACGCTCAACCACAATCGCCACACTGACCGCTCGGGCATTGGCAGCCACGTACAACAATAGAGGTTCATTATCAACTGGAGCAGCGAGGACTGGCGGTTCATCTAGCTGCCGCTTCAACTCCTCGAATGCCGCATTGGCGGTGACACTCCAGACGAATTTATCTGTTTTCTTCAACATCTGATACAGGGGAATCTCCTTCTCTCCCAAACGGCTGATAAATCGGCTAAGGGCTGCAATCCGGCCCGCCAGACGCTGAACATCATTGATACATGCCGGTTTAGCCAAGGATGTGATTGCTTTGATCTTTTCTGGATTTGCCTCAATACCCCTGTTAGACACAAGAAAACCCAAGAGTTTGCCTGCCGGAACACCAAAAACGCATTTGTCCGGGTTGAGCATTATCTTGTAAACCCAAAAATTGTCGAACGTCTCCTTGAGATCATTTATCAGGGTTTCCTGCTTCCTGGATTTCACCACAATATCATCCACATAGGCATGAACATTACGCCCGATCTGTTTGTGAAGACAATTTTGCACACAACGCTGGTAGGTTGCTTGGGCACTCTTGAGCCCAAAGGGCATAGAAACATAGCAGAAGGCTCCAAAGGGAGTGATGAAGGTTGTCTTCTCCTGGTCCTTAAATGCCATCTTAATCTGATGATAACCTGAATAAGCATCCAGAAAACTCAGGCGCTCACAACCCGCCGTTGCATCAATGATCTGATCAATACGCGGGAGAGCGAAAGGATCTGCCGGGCAAGCTTTATTCAAATCAGTGTAGTCCACACACATACGCCAAGTGCCATTTTTCTTAAGAACAAGCACCGGATTAGCCAACCATTCGGGATGAAACACTTCGATAATAAACCCAACTGCTAATAGCCGGGCTACCTCTTCGCCGATGGCCTTGCGCCTTTCTTCGTTAAAGCGGCGAAGGTACTGCTTGACCGGTTTAAACTTAGGATCAATATTTAGAGTGTGCTCAGCGAGTTCCCTCGGTACACCTAGAATGTCAGAAGGTTTCCATGCAAAGATGTCCCGGTTCTCACGGATGAACTCGATGAGCGCACTTTCCTATTTCGGATCCAGATTTGTACTGATACTAAACTGCTTGGATGAATCACCAGGGACGAAGTCAACGAGTTTAGTCTCATCAGCTGGTTTGAACGTCAGGGCCGGGTCATGCTCCGTCGTAGGTTTCTTCAGAGGGGTCATGTTCGTCGGATCAACATTGTCCTTATAGAATTTCAGCTCCTTTGTGGCACAAACCGATTCAGCATAGGCAGCTTCACCTTCCTCGCAATCCAAGGCAATCCTTCGACTCCCATGTACTGTGATCGTCCCCTTATACCCCGGCATTTTGAGCTGTAGATAGACATAACAGGGTCTCGCCATGAATTTCCCATAAGCTGGCCGTCCAAATAGCGCGTGATATGGACTCTGGATTTTCACCACCTCAAAGGTCAAAGTCATAGACCTAGAATCAAGCTCATCTCCAAACATGACTTCCAAAGCAATCTTCCCCATAGGGTATGCCGATTTACCTGGTACTACACCATGAAAAATAGTGTTTGACGGTTTAAGATTCTTATTTGTCAACCCCATGCGACGGAAAGTCTCATAGTACAGGATGTTGATACTGCTCCCTCCATCCATCAGAACCTTGGTAAACTTATCGCCCCCCACCTGAGGGGCTACCACCAAAGCTAGTTGACCTAGATTGTCAACCCGGGGCGGGTGATCCTCTCTGCTCCATACAATGGGTTGCTCCGACCATCGTAGATAATGTGGTACGGCCGGTTCAACAGTATTGACTGCCCTCTTGTGAATTTTCTGATCCCGCTTGCACAGGCTAGTAGTGAACACAAGATACTGTCCGCGGTTCAACTGTTTGGGGTGACTCTGGTAACCTAACTATTGTTGACTCCCTTGGTTATTCTGCTGGTTATTACCATGGTTGTTCTGATGCCCTGGTTGTTCTGAAATCCAGAGCTTGAACTGCCGCCCCCATGGAAACCTAGGCCTGAACCGCCCGGCGGATCCTGATCATATCGGTATAAACCAGAATTTTTAAACTCCCTCATTATGTGACAATCCTTCCAAAGATGTGTGGAAGGGGCCTCCTTGGTTCCATGCTTCGGGCAGGGCTGGTTTAGTAAACGCTCCAGATTAATCCCTCCACCGCGCTGGGGCGGTTTACCTTTGCGACGCTGCATATTTGTGTTAGCCACCAAATCTGAATTATCCGCTTTACGCTTACTATTATTCCCATGGCCCCCTTGGTTGTGGTGCTGCCCTTTTGCACCGTCGTTCTTCTTTCCCTTCTCCGGTTTGTCCTCCTCTGAATCCGAATCCTTGGTATTATCTGAATCGGCATACTTAACCAAAACGGCCATGAGTGTTGACATGTCGTTGCAATGACGTTTGAGCCTTCCCAACTTCTGTTTCAATGGCTTGAAACGGCAATTGCCCTCTAACGTTAATACTGCGGTGTCTGCATTAATACGATCTAATGAATGCAAAATCGTCGAGACCCGTTTAACCCAATGGGTCGTGGACTCCCCTTCCTCTTGGACACAAGCGGCCAGATCTACAATTGACATCGGCTGCTTGCACGTATCCTTGAAGTTCTGGATAAACCGGCGCTTTAATTCGGCCCATGAATTGATAGAGTTGGTTGGCAAGCTCTTCAACCAAGTGCGAGCTGTTCCTTCCAGCATCATGGTGAAATATTTAGCACATACTGCCTCATCCACATCTAACATCTCCATTGCCATCTCATAGCTCTCCACCCACGCCTCTGGCTGCAAATCGGCGGTGTAATTTGGTACCTTACGAGGTCCCTTGAAATCCTTGGTCAATCGCACATTACGCAATGCGGGAGTTAAACATGGTACCCCTAGGGAACTGAACATTACCCCTGGCTCCACGGAGGTAGTGGGGTGAGCCGGAGTATGTTGTCGGTGGTGCGCACTACTGGACACGGCCGGTTTGTCTTCCATGCGTCTGCTGTAACTCCGGCTTGGTCGGGGAGTGGAATGAATCCTCTCATGGCTATGTGAATACGCTTGCTGTTGATTTAGTGCTGTCTGAAGGAGATCCCTAGCCCGACGCGCTTCCACTGCAACTGGTGATTCGCCGTCGGTTGGGAGAGCCTCCAGACGCGAAGCGGCAGCCACAATATTATCCAACGGGTTGGAATAATGCCGGGCGGCATTGATGATGCAACGTTGTTCTGGCGAGGCAGGTCTGCTGCGCGTGGTTGAACTGGTGCTCCTGCTTCCGGTGCCCCCGCCCGGTTTGGTGCGGGTTGGTTACCAGCTCCTGCACCTGGCATGTTGAAAAGATTCTGCGGCTCATAAACCGACGGGAGACGTGATCGGTACCTTCTTCTCATGACCTCTTCTCAAGCATTCTGATCCAGTCTAATCCGGTAAGCCTGTGCTTCCAACTCGGCCCGCTCTGTGGCCATCCTGGCGTTCTCTGCTGCCAGGTCCGCTTTAGCCTGGGCTATCTGATCTTTCACCTTTAGAATCTCCGCATCGTGTTGATCCCTCGCTGCTGCGTCTACCTCCGCGGACATCAGTGCCGCTAGAGCGTCAAACAAATCAGATAAGACTTGGGCCGGAGGCGGTGCCGAGCTTCCTGCCCGTGCTGGCGTGGCCATCGTTGAACCGAAGAGCATTGCTGCGGTGGTAGATGAATGAGGCGCTGGTCGTGTGCCAGCCATGAAGACGGCGGCCCGGTTTGGCAGACCGGGGGAATCCGGAATACTGTTGCCCTCGGATCCTTCCTCAATCCGGCTGTCGTGCAACTGGTAAAGCGATTCGGTTTCTCCGGAAGACTCGTCACCGCTGCGGTCTACGGTTTCTCCATCGGAGACCGGTTCCTCCTCATACCCCGAACCATGGACGGCACCTACGAAAACATGCCTTGCCTCAGGCTGAACCGGTGAAGAACTTGCACGCCGAGCCGTCTCGATGATGTCGGTGTAGATGTCCGGCTCGGGGGCCGGTTCGCCGATCTTGCCGATGAAGACGTGAATCCCACCAAAGGGGACCCGGTACCCGTATTTGATTGAATCGGCCTCGGGACCCCATCATGCGTTGTCGATGTAGAGCTTTCCACGGCGACTCTTCGGCATCCGGCCTACGGCGTATCCCTTGAGCCCATCGAAGCTGCCCTTCAAGAACTCGAAACCATCGTGTGATAGCCCCACGGTGGGTGCCAACTATCATGGAATTGTCACGGCAGATGTCCTCATGAAAGGACTTAGTCGTGGAGCCATCGCTATGGGTTAGCTTGAAGGGGTTAAACCGGACAAGGGGACACGAGAGTTTTATACTAGTTCGGCCCCTTCGATGAAGGTAAAAGCCTACGTCTAGTTGTGATTGGTATTGCTGGGGTTTCGAAGGCCAGGGAGCGAATCCGCTTTGTCTAGCTTCGAGTTGTTGTTTCCTGTCCCTAAACCGCCACTGGGTCACCCCTTTATATACTCAGGAGGACCCCGACCGGTCTACAGAGTCCCGAGGCTGGCTCCTACAAGTGTCCGCCTCGGTCTCTTCTTTCCTATCTTACAATGCAAGTTTATACAATCATGGCGGTTTACTATCATGGGCTCTCAACCGCCTGCGGGCTCTGGGCCTCTAAACTTTATCCGTAAAGCGCCATCTTCTGGGTTTCCTTGGGCTTAAGTATAGCTGAGGGTGAACCGGCCCCTCCTGGGCGGTTTACCCTCAAAGGTTATATCCTCAACAGGACCCCCTACCCGAGATCCGCCGGTTTTGACACCGACACTTAGCTTCTCTGCATAGCCAAAAGCCTTCATGGTCCTTGATGTGACACTTGGCTTTTGCATGCATTTATGGCTAACGCACCCACCTAGACCTTCCATGCAAACGTCCACATCTTGTGAGACACCTTGGTCTGCCAAACTAGGTTCCAGCAGGCATTGTGGGCTCCAAGCCAACCGGTCAATAGCTATGTTTCATACCTTAGCAAACCATACAAAAATGTTGTGAGAAGCCAATATTCATTGTTGATTGAGGAAAGTTAGGTTTGAACGGGAACCTAAAATGGAAAATCATACAATATCTAACAAAATACCACTAAACAACACAACACAACAAAGAAATCTAACACTACAACCTTTCTAGGAGTATCATAAAAACCAAGTTTCAAAACTGTTTCTCCAGACTATATACGTCATGGCACTTATGCAGCGTCTTGGCAAGAAAAGAAACATAAATCCTAGCACATTCAAAATAATCCCCATCATAGTTTATCTTCGTCAGTTAAACTATCAAGCTGTAAAGCTAAGGCTAAATCATAAAGACTACTGCCCTCCTTCCTCGAACATTTGCCAAATTCAGCTTGAGCCATTTCCCATGACAAAAATCAGAAGAATTGCAAATCACAACATCCTTCCTCATGAGGTTTAAGCTTTAAAAATCAGAGAACACATTTTGCTTATGTATTACTCTGAGAGGTACTTAGCTGTAAGAGAGTACATATCCAAACACTAGTAGAAAAAGGGTCAAACGTGAAGCACATTAGTGCCGGTTTGAATTTGAGCCGGCACTAATGTGTAAATTAGTGCCAGTTCCAACGGCTAGCCGGGCCACTCTCATTAGTACCGGTTCGTGGCGAACCTTTAGCACCGGTTCGTGCCATGAACCGGTACTAAAGTGAGTGGTGGCAGGATGTTGTTAGTCCGGGGCCCCTCCAGCACCTTTAGTACCGGGTCGTATCACGAACCGGTGCTAAAGGTCGTCCTACATAGACCCTTCGTCCACCCGAGCTCGCTCTGTTCTTCCCCTTTCCCCTCTCCTCTCTGTTCTTTTCCCTCTTCCTCTCAAGCTCATCACACCTTTTGCCCAAGATTTGAAGGCCCCCATCCATTCAAATGATCACAAAGGTTAGCAACTTTTTCCTTTCATCTCTCATTGCTAGATTAGCTCGTGCAATGCTTTATATAGTGATTGATTTTTGAGTTTAGTAATTTGGGAGGAATTATATATATATATGTGCTAGTATTTGATTTATATGCAATTTGAGGTCAAAAATAACACTTAGTTTTGCATATGTAGGTGTGGTTTACTTAGTACCTTCTAAATCTCCGTCGTAACCACCGTCGATCGCTCGCAACGTCCCGTCGCCGGCACCACCTTGTGGTGAGCCTCTTGTTCATGACGTTTTATATAAAATATTGATGTTTGTGTGATTTGGATATATAGTTACTCGTATAATTATCTTACCCATACGTTGTTTGTTATGCATAGTGCCATGGTTTTGATATCCGTCCCCATCGGCCCTCGTCCGGGTTATGATTCGGATGTGGTATATTCTCTTTTAAAACTATTCATTGCATTTCGTGTTTATGACAAATTATGCCCATCAAGTTGACATAGATATTTGTATGTAGGAGGTAGTTGAACCGGAAATTCCAACCGACCCTATTGTCGAGAGGATAAATTTAGTTGAAAGAGAAAACGAGGATTTGAAGGAAAATTTGAAAAGAATTGAGGGGGAGAAGATGGAATTGGAGTTGCATGTTGCCGATGTCGTCGATGATCACAAGATTAAGATGGAGAAAATGCGCTTGAAGATTAGAAAGATTAGAAAATATGTCATTCATAGTGAGGCTTGGTATCATTATGCTGTTGGATCAATTGTTACCTTAGTTGCGATCTTGATCGCATTTGTTGTTGCATTTAAATTCTTTAGCTAGAGAGTTATTTGTTTGTTGCATTTAAGTGTTGTATGATCTTTATGTATGAACTTTATGTATTGTATTAATTTGATGTTTTCGGTGCTGTGTATTGAAGATGAGCTGGCAATGGATTTACGATGACCGATGCTCTCCCGAGTTCATTAATGGCGTGCGTACTTTTCTGCTTGCGGCTGAGGCAAACAAGCGAGCGGATGGTTTTATGCATTGTCCATGTGCTAGCTGTAAGAATGGTCGCAATTACTCTACGTCAAGAACCATTCATGTCCACCTGTTTGAGTCCGGTTTCATGCCCCACTATAATGTTTGGACCAAGCATGGAGAAAGAGGGGTTATGATGGAAGACAATGAAGAAGAAGAGGACGACGACAGCTATCCTGGCCATTGTTCCCTGAATACGATGATACAACAATGAGGGAAGAAGCTGAGCCGGTAATGCGGGAAGAAGCTGACCCGGCAATGCGGGAAGAAGCTGAAGAAGAGGCATCGGATGAGCCCGTTGATGATCTACGTCGGGCCATTGCCGATGCAAAGAGAAACTGCGCAAGTGATTTGGAGAAGAAGAAGTTGCAACACATGTTAGAGGATCACAAAAAATTGTTGTACCCGAATTGCGTAGGTGACAAGAAAAAGCTGGGCACCACACTGGAATTGCTGCAATGGAAGGCAGAGAATGGTGTATCTGACAAGGGATTTGGAAAGTTGCTGGTAATGATAAAGGATATGCTTCCAAAGGACAACGAATTACCCGAGAGTACGTATGAAGCAAAGAAGGTTGTCTTCCCCCTAGGGTTAGAGGTGCAGAAGATACATGCATGCCTTAATGATTGCATCCTCTACCGCGGTGAGTATGAGGATTTGAATGCTTGCCCGGTATGCGGTGCATTGCGCTATAAGATCAGCCGCGATGACCCTGGTGATGTCGAGGGCGAGCGCCCCAGGAAGAAGATTCCTGCCAAGGTGATGTGGTATGCTCCTATAATACCACGGTTGAAACGTTTGTTCCAAAACAAAGAGCATGCCAAGGCGATGCGATGGCACAGAGAAGACCGTAAGAAAGAGGAAAGTTGAGAGTACCCTCTGACGGGTCGCAGTGGAGAAAAATCGAAAGAAAGTACGGGAAGGAGTTTGCAGATGACGCAAGGAACGTATGGTTTGGTCTAAGAGTAGATGGCATTAATCCTTTTGGGGAGCAGAGCAGCAACCATAGCACCTGGCCTGTGACCCTATGTTTGTATAACTTCCTCCTTGGTTGTGCATGAAGTGGAAGTTCATTATGATGCCAGTGCTCATCCAAGGCCCTAAGCAACCCCGCAACGACATTGATGTGTACCTAAGGCCATTAGTTGAAGAACTCTTACAACTGTGGAATGGAACAGGTGTACGTGCGTGGGATGAGCACATGGGGGAAGAATTTGACCTAAAGGCGTTGCTGTTTGTGACCATCAATGATTGGCCTGCTCTCAGTAACCTTTCAGGACAGACAAACAAGGGATACCGCGCATGCACGCACTGTTTGGACGATACCGACAGTATATATTTGGCTGATTGTAAGAAGAATGTGTACCTAGGACATCGTCGATTTCTTCCGAGTAGGCATCCCGTAAGAAAGAAAGGCAAGCATTTCAAAGGTGAGGCGGATCACCGGACGAAGCCTCGCCATTGTACTGGTGCTGATGTACATGATATGGTCAAGGATTTGAAGATGGTCTTTGGAAAGGGTCCTGGTGGACAACCTGTTCCGAATGACGCTGACGGACGCGCACCCATGTGGAAGAAGAAATCTATATTTTGGGACCTGCCCTATTGGAAAGACCTAGAGGTCCGCTCCACAATCGACGTGATGCACGTGACGAAGAATCTTTGTGTGACCCTTCTTGGCTTCTTGGACGTGTATGGGAAGATAAAAGATACACCTGAGGCACGGGAGGACCAACAACGTATGCACGGAAAAGACGGCATACATCAGGGTCATGCAAGCTACGCTCTTACCAAAGAAGAGAAGGAAATCTTCTTTGAATGCCTGCTTAGTATTAAGGTACCATCTGGCTTCTCGTCGAATATAAAGGGAATAATAAACATGGCAGAGAAAAAGTTCCAGAACCTAAAGTCTCATGACTGCCACGTGATTATGACGCAACTGCTTCTGGTTGCATTGAGGGGGCTTCTACCGGAAAATGTTCGATTAGCCATTGTGAAGCTATGTGCATTTCTCAATGCAATCTCTAAGAAGGTAATCGATCCAGAAATCATACCAAGGTTAGAGAATGATTTGGTGCAATGTCTTGTCAGTTTCGAGTTGGTGTTCCCACCATCCTTCTTCAACATCATGACGCACGTCCTAGTTCACCTATGCGAAGAGATTAACGTTTTGGGTCCTGTATTTCTACACAATATGTTCCCCTTTGAGAGGTTCATGGGAGTCTTAAAGAAATATGTTCATAACCGTGCTAGGCCAGAAGGAAGCATCTCCAAGGGCCATGAAAATGAGGAGGTCATTGAGTTTTGTATTGACTTTATTCCTGACCTTAAGCCGATTGGTGTTCCTGAATCACGGCATAAGGGCAGACTGGATGGAAAAGGCATGCTAGGAGGGGAACAAATAATATGTATGGACGGACATTCTCTCACTGAAGCACACTACACAGTTCTACAGAATTCCGCCTTGGTGGCTCCGTATATGGATGAACACAAGAATTTGCTATGCTCCAAACACCCGGAGCGGTCTGATGACTGGATTACACGTGAACAAACCAGGAGTTTCGCCAGCTGGTTGCAGACACGTACCATGCATGACACCTCTATTGAAGATGACCTGTACTTGATGTCCCAGTTACCATCTTCGAATATAATGACTTTCAAAGGGTACGAGATAAATGGTAATATATTTTACACGATTGCCCAAGATAAGAAGAGCACCAACCAAAACAGTGGTGTCCGCTTTGATGCAGAAACCAAGACGGGAAAGGAAACATATTATGGTTATATATAGGACATATGGGAACTTCACTATCGACGTGGTTTGAAGGTCCCTTTGTTTTGGTGCAAATGGGTCAATATGACACGAGGCGGGGTAACAGAAGACCCGCAGTACGGAATGACAACAGTGGATCTCAACAATCTTGTGTATGCAGACGAACCATTCGTCCTAGCCAATGATGTGGCACAGGTTTTCTATGTGAGGGACATGTCTACCAAGCCAAGAAAAAGAAAAGATAAGGAAGTGAATGCATCGTACGATGAGCCAAAGCGGCACATAGTTCTTTCTGGGAAGAGAAACATCGTGGGAGTGGATGACAAGACAGACATGTCAGAAGATTATGAAAAGTTTGATCAAATTGCTCCATTCACAGTGAATATTGACCCGAGCATCCCGTTAAATGATGAAGATTTTCCATGGTTACGGCGCAAAGGGACATACGCGAAGAAAAAGTTTCACACCCAAAGATCTGGGATGTGATCGGCTTCACTATCATCACTTTCTTCTGTGTTTCACACCCAGGAGGGAATCTCTGTAATAGTTAGGGTAGTTATGTGTTTTGGCATTTAAAACGCGAAGAAATTTGATGTGCAAACAAATTCTTTCATGCCTTTACTGATTTTTAAAGTTAAGTTATTCACAAACTAGTGATTCACACTAATTTCAAATAATTCAAAATTTAAACTATTCAAATTTGAAAACTACAGGCACTAACAGAAAGTTTGTAATTTTTTGTACCTAAAGCAAAAATATTCACAAAGAAACTCTAAATACACAAAAAAACAACTCAAAAATAAATAAAGCAAAAAAATAAAAAAACCGCCTACTGGGCCAGAACGGCCTGCATACGACTAGAAACCCAACCTGTTGTTGGGCCAGGATGCAGGCCCGCAAAGGCCCAGTAGGCCCACAGGGCAGCACAGAACATGTAGGCCCAGTAGGCCTGCTTTGGAGAGGAGCTCGAGAGAGCTACCGCACGGGGGGTTATAAACTAGTGCGGACGCCCCTCGGCTAGCGAGGTGGGACTAAACTTGCCGCACTGCACCTGTGCCAGCGCACCCTCTTTAGTACCGGGTGGTGGCACCAACCGGTACTAAAGGGGGGCCTTTAGTACCGGTTGGAGCCACCACCCGTTACTAAAGGGGGTGCGGTTCCCGCCGCTTTGCCTGGCCAAAACAGGCCTTTAGTACCGGTTGGTGGCTCCAACCGGTACTAAAGGACCATCCTATATAACTAAACACTTCAAACATTTCAGTTTCTCATCCGCTTCTTCTCCTCTGCCCCGTCGCCCGCCACCCCCGTCTCCATATCCCTCGTTGCCGCCCCCGTCGCCGCCCCGTCCCCGTCGTCGCCGCCCCGTTGTCCCCGTCCCCGTCGTCACCGTCGTCACCGCCGCGCCGTCCCGTCCCCGTCCCTGTCGTCACCGCCGCGCCGCCCCGTCCCCGTCGTCGCCGCCCCGGCCCGTTCCCGTCATCGCCGCCCCGTCCCTGTCCCCGTCGTCGCCATCCCCGTCGTCGCCGCGCCCGTCGCCGTCCCCGTCGCCGCCCCCCGTCGCCTCTCGCCTCGCCGGTGAGCACACACACACACATACATTTTTTTAGTTTTTTAGTTATAGAATTAGTTATAAAAATGTTAGAAATTTTTCTTTTTTTAGTTAGAGAAATAGTTAGTTATATAGCATTGTTAGAAATGTTATAGAAATGTTAGAATTGTTAGAAATTTTTCTGTTTTTTAGTTATAGAAATAGTTATAAAAAAGTTAGAATTTTTTCTTTTTTTAGTTATAGAAATATTAGAAATGTTATACAAATGTTAGTTATATATATTGAAATGTTATAATTTTTTTTCTGTTTTTTAGTTATAGAAATATTAGAAATGTTAGTTATATAGCATTGTTAGAAATGTTATAAGAATGTTAGTTATATAGAAATGTTAGAAATTTTAGTTATCAAAATCCAATCATTAAAAAAATGTTACTTTTTGTGGGCATATAGCTAGTATTTGTTCTCGACAATGCTCGGCCCGCATCCTCGCCGTCGACCCGTCCGCGATGACGTCCGGCTGACCCATGTCCGGGACTGGGCTCCGCCAGGCTAGCACTGGGAGGTGCTGCCTGGAGAGGCGCGCCGCTTGATGAGGAACCCGGCCCCGGTCGTCGATCCTGATCTCGTTTGGTGGCATTCGCGTGGGCCAGTTTCGGTGCGGAGGGAGCCGGCCCCACCAGAGGTGGTACGTCGCCGTGTCAGGGAGGAGGACGAGCACGTCCATCACTACATGGTTGCGTTAGAGGGCGGCAGGTTCTCCAATACCTGGCAGTTTCTTCAGGGATCTCACTTCAGCTATGATCCTATGAGGGTTCCTTCTCTTTGGGTGTCCACCGTCCGCGCCGCATGATCCGACGATGTATTCGAGATTATATATTATTCGAGATGATGTATTCTAGATTATATCTATTATTCGAGACGATGCATTCGAGATTATATCTATTATTCGAGACAATGTATTCGAGATTATATCTATTATTCGAGACGACGTATTCGAGATTATATTCGATGATGCTTATTATGTACTATGATTGATTCAGCTTTTCCTTATTAATTGATTGCATCCATGCATTGTAATTTGAATATATTTCTTTTGGATTAGTTAAACAAAACCTATGGCGGACAATACCGGCAGAGAGGGAGAAGAGGCCCTGTTCAATATCATACGCAATCCTCGCGGGCCAGATGATGACCAGAATGAAGAAGATTATGACGGCGAACCATTAGCGCCTAAGAAGATTGCAGACAAGTTCATTCGTCAGTGCGGAGTTCTTGTGAAGGACCAACTCCCGATCTTCCTTCAAGAATGGAGAGAGCCAGCAAAGCCACGTCCAGGAGTTACTTTTGTCAACGACAGACAAAAACATTTGCTTTGGGAAACGCTCATGGAACATTTCACCCTACCAGATCATTTCACAGATGCAGATGTGGAGAAAGTCAAGGACGCTGCTCTTAGGAAGATGGCGGTTGCATTCAAGAACCACAAGATTCGTGAATGGGCCAAGTATGTCAAGGGAGGAAGGAAGACTCCAGTATTCGAGGGAACACTAGAGAAGCAAAGTGCTCATTGGGACGATTTCGTGAAATTCAAGGATTCGGAATTATCTAAGGAACGGTCCAGAATAAACAAGGCCAATGCCGCAAAAAAGGATAAGTTCCATAAGCTGGGGCCAGGTGGCTATGCGGTGGGAATGCCTAAGTGGGACAAGTCTGAGAAAGAGATGCTGGATGCATGTGTCACTCCAGAAACATTGTGCTGGCCCCCCAGGTGCAGGACTTGGTTCTATACGCATGGAGGGAGTTAGACCCGAAGACAGGCAAAGTTTCGAAGAAGGCATGTCTGGACGGAGCCGAAGATAAGCTACTTGTTGCAATAGAAGAGGCTCGATCGGGGTTGTTTGAGCCCAACAGAGAGAACGACGAGCTTACGCGTGCCCTGGGAAATCCTGAACACCCGGGAAGAACACGAGGCATGGGCGCTATTCCGTGGTATGAGGGGTTTTCGGACTGGAACACCGACTATAGAATCCGTGCGAGAAAGAAGATTGCGGAGGAGAAGAAGAGGAAGATGGAGGAGGAGCAGAGGAAGCTAGACTATGAACGCCTTCAAGGCCTAGAATCAGCGCACGCGGACTTGGCAATCAAATTCCAGCGGCAGCAGGAGCAGATCGACTCACTTAGCCAGCAAAGGGGGTCTCAGCAGCTAGCGGATGATCCACCAATGGATAGCACCGTCCCATCCATGCCGAGAAGCAGCGTGGGTTCCGCCCCGGGCGACGCATTGCTGGATAGCTACCCAGTGGATGACATCATGGAGAACACTAACTGTGAGCTACACTTCAAAATGAAGAACATATCCATGAAGGTGGCGGACGCCCTTGCTTTTACAAATCCCCCCGAGGCAACCTTCCATTGCAACCCGATTCCAGCGGGCTATGCTCGTGTCTTGGTTGATGAGGTGGTGGACCAATATTCGGGGCTAGAGCTTGACATTCCTGGAGGTGACGATGAGCACACACACTAGGAGAGGCCAACCATCGTATCATCCTATGAAGAAAGGGTTGCATCATCTTTCGAAGGCCACCGACATCGCGTCATCTGACTCCGTGTCGTAGTCTGCCACCGAGTCAGCAGACTCCCGCTCCTAGTCCACCAATGCGTCAGGCCACTCCTCCTCCAAGTCCGGCACAACTTCAGGCCACTCCTCCTCCAAGTCCGGCAAAGCGTCAGTCCACTCCTCCTCCAAGTCCGGCAAAGCGTCAGGCCACTCCTCCTCCAAGTCCGGCACAGCTTCAGGCCACTCCTCCTCCAAGTCCGGCACAGCTTCAGGCCACTCCTCCTCCTCCAACTCAACCACGTCAGCCGTCTTCGCCGCCTCAGCAATCACGGAAGAGAGCCACCTCAGCAATCACGGAAGAGAGCCACCTCAGCTATGGTGCGTAGCGGTACAAGTCGAGGTAGTACTGCAGGTACAGGCGGAGGCAAGCAATTTCAATATGGTCCAAGCCTCGCGCCTCTTCTGCAGAGGCCTTATGACAAGTCCGAGGAGGAAAACGTAGCCATATCGAAGGCCGAGGTGGAAGCCCATTTTGCACCGAGACCGCCACCGCCGCCAAGGGAGAAAGTGCCTGTGGAAAAGATTGACCACTTCATTCGTATGGCTAGACCACCAGCTCCCAAGCCTGTTGACACAAACTATAAGCGCCACCTCGGGAAGTTAAATCGAGCACGTCTACAGAAAGAGGCGAGCTCGAGCTCGAACAAATCAGCTGGCAAAAGGAGCGGTAAAACCGTTCCCCAGCTGGGAGAACAGGCGGCGCAATCAATCCCCCCGCTTGTTGTGCCAACAACACATGAGAGTAGGCGCGCCAAATATTATTGTGCGCAAACCGTTAACGTTCCCGGGGTAGGCGATGTGGTAATAACCGAGGAGCATATTGCGCGGGCTGAATCGATCGGGATCACTGTTGGACAACTCCTCGATATCGAGCCCATGTCTCCGACTAGAGAGGAGGAAATAAAACGGAAATATGCCCGGGGCCAACCTTTGATCGAGCCAGAGGAGGTCAATAAGCTCCCAACGAGAATGTATGAATTGCATCAATGGTACATGGACATTACCAAGATTTCCAATCGAGAGTCCCTCATGGTGAATGTCAAGAAGGATCATTACTACCATGAGAAAGCTGTGACCGTTGAGTATTCAGAACTATTTCAGCTATACAATCAAGACGCACTCGACAAATCTATCGTCAGTTGCTATTGTCTGTAAGTGATTTCTTTCTGTAATTTAAGTCTCAAGCTAGCTGTAGTGATCATTTTGATCAATCATTACCTGTAATTATCCTCACTATATTCTTTTCTGTGGTATTATGCCGGATGAAGATTTATAAAATGAAAAAAGGTGGACGCTATGGCATTGGGTTCGTTGACCCAAATACCATTAATGAATACACGTGGAAAATAGATCCATATCACAAAAAAAGTGTAGAGGACAGCATGCTACAGTTCTTCAAGGAACTCAAATACAATGAAGATATACTACTTCCTTACAACTTCCAGTGAGTCACACTGTCTTGTACTACAAATTCTGTTTTTCCCTACTAGCTAGCTACATGTCTTTGCTTACATATGCCAGCTTAATTAAGACATGCAAACGTGTGTGCATGTAGATTTCACTGGATCTTGTTAATCATTAAAGTTGATGAAGGAACAGTTGAAGTACTAGACTCGCTACTTAAGAAAGCAAGTGACTACACCATCGTGAAGGGGATAGTCAACAGGTAATTTCAATCATTATTAACTATATCTCGGCCTATTTAATTAGTTCGTCATTCCCTGATAACAACTATTTAATAACCCATTTATTCATTTTCTTTGTCAGCGGGGCAGGGCTTGGGCAAAGTTCATCAGGGCCACTCCAGCTCCAGGCGCATGAAAACAAAAGCTGAAATGGTATCGACCCAAGGTAAGTAATTAAGTAGTACTAGCTAGCTGCCATCTCTTTAATTATCATGCTTGATTAATTATTATCTGATCAAATTCCATTCTCGTAAAGGCCCTGAAGCAGGCACCGGGGAATGATCTATGTGCATACTACGTTTGCGAGAACATTCGCATGATGGCGTCCGAAAGGAGCAAATCTCAAAGACAGGAGTGGGTACGATATCGATTCTCAGAACACTATTCACAATTTTTACACCATTATCGATATCTAGTAACACAACTAATACACATGCATATTATCTTCTTCTTAACAGTTCAGAGAGGTGCGGGACAAGCTCCTACCACAGGACCGCATAGAAGCAATTCAAGAGAAAATAGCGGGATTTTTGCTCGACCAGGTCATAGATCCCAAAGGAGAATACTATTACCCGCTACCGCCCCCATGAACCACTTCCAATTGTTATCGTGCTCCGAAGGCACCAATTAGCTAGGCTAATGCCACTGGCTCCGAAGGCACCAATTAGGAGAAATTGTATATA
>NC_041392.1:41597610-41607666 GCF_002162155.2 Triticum dicoccoides
GTTATGTGTATTTTAGACTATATTTTTACGTTTCTAATTTTACATAACATAAAATATTTTTTACGGTGATTATATATTTTCTTACGGTCCTTTTTTGCGTCGGAAATAAGACAAAACTTACGGAACATAAAAATTACGGTGCATTGATGGTAAAATAGAGAGGGGTGAAGAATAACTATTCCTCACTCAGGGTGACGAATAGCGCGACCATATATATATATATATATATATATATATATATATATATATATATATATATATATATATATATATATACATACATGTGTGTATATATGTGTGAATTAATTAATATATATATATGATCGGTTCTACTAGAAATTCTATTTATATATATGCATAACGTGTACAATATATAGTATCGTAAAATACCAGCAAACGAAAAAGAATTAAATGGAAAACACAAAATTAAATGAAAAAGAAATCATAAACCCAAAAGCACCCAACCTTTTAATACCGGTTGGTGTCACCAACCGGCCGGTACTAAAGGGCTCCCTGCCCCCGAAGCTGGCTCGTGCCACGTGGTTGCCCTTTAGCACCGGTTCATGCTGAACCGGTACTAAAGGAGGAGGGGGGGGGGGCTTTAGTGCCTACATTTTAGCGCCGGTTACCAAACCGGCACTAAAGGGCCTTACAAACCGGTGCTATTGCCCGGTTCTGCACTAGTGAAAGAAGCTAGACAAAGACAACAATCTATTTAGATTTGGATCATACTAATGATATCTGTCACACATTCACCGAAGCTTATACTCCCTCTATTTCCTTTTAGCCTGCATATAATATTTGGTCAAAGTCAAACTTTGTAAAGTTTGACCAACTTCATAGGAAAAAATACCAACATCTACATTACTAAAGTTATATGGTATGAAAATTAATTCCATGATATATCTAATAGTATTGATTTTATATTGTGAATCTTAATATTATTTTTCTATAAACTTAGTCAAAGTTGACAAAGTTTAACTTTCACCAAATTTTATATGCAGACTAAAAAGAAACTGAGGGAGTAATAAATATGCATGATAATTGATCCCCCGAAGTAGTCAAATAATTGACTTATTTTTTATTTTGCGGGTGAGCTAATTGACGTACCTAATGCTAGTCAAACATTCAGTTAAAATCCATGTCCAAATGTTTTGACTACGACATAAATTGTTGATTCCACTACCCAATAGGCAAACAAGAAGAGTGACAGATATTCCAAAAAAGTGATGAATATGGGGAGGCATTTTTAGCTGTGATTTCAATTATTTTATTTTATTTTAATCTCTTTAAGTACATAAACTTTTTTGAGACAAAGTACATAATTATTTTATATCATTTTATATCCTTCTCTCCGTTCGCGGGCAGAAAATGAGGCAGCTGCTCCGCGGTGGCAACGAGGCAGGGAATAGGGGATGGAGGAGGGAATTAAAGCAGGCACCTCTATTTCTCGCATTAAGCGAGAGATGAGCGACCCCTTGCTGAAGGGAACGCTAGTTGGGCTGGCCCACGCGCGCGGGAAACACGGCCTATTTTCTGTTTTGTTTTTTCATAGTTTTTTGTTTTTTACTTTTTTACTTTTTGTACTTTAAAATATTATAAATATATATACTACAAAAAGAACTCTTCAAAAAACATTTGAAAAAATGTTGAACAAGTATTCAAAAAAAAGTTTAACAAGCATTTGGAAAAAATGTTGATAATGTATATAAAAATGTTGAACAAGTATTTGAAAAAATGTTGAACATGTATATGAAAATGTTGAACAAGTATTTGAAAAAATGTTGATCATGTATTTGAAAATGGCGAAAAAGTATTGGTAAAATGTTAGATGTGTATTAGAAAAATATTGTTGACGTATACAAAAAATATAGAATAATAAAAAGAACAACGAAAATAACAAAAGAAACAATAAATAAAAAACAACGAAACCAAGTAAAAAAAGAATGAAAAAGAACGAAAAAATGGAGAAGAAAAAAGAAAACAAAACGAAAAAAAAGAAAAAAAATCAAAGAAAACCGATTTGTAATAGCCTCAACTACAACGTGCATTCAAACCAACCTATGGTTAGATGGTTAGAGGGGCTGTGGCATCCCCAGGCCTCAGCCCACCAGGGTTCAAGTTCCGGTGCTCGCATTAATTTCTAGATTTATTTCAAGATTTCTGACGATGTGCATTCAGTGGGAGAAGACATTTCCGTCGATGACGAGGTGCCTACTGTGACTTCATAAATTTCAAGATAACATACCGGCTCAGTTTTTCGGAGGTGCTCATAAGAATAGAATATGCGCATGTACATTCATAGAGGTGAGTGTATACGCGTGTATATGAGCGCTGCACTCGGCTAAAAAGCATTATGAGCTTCCAAAAGGACACCAAGTTGTATGAGTTGATGTATGCACTGCACTCGGCTAAAAAGCATTATGAGCTTCCAAGAAGAATCATCTTGCATGCCATCGGGTACAACACCGCTGCTTGAAGCTCGTTCAAGCATTCAAAACACAAGCAACATTGGCTGATCAGAAGAAGCACCAAAAACAATCCGGCGGGAAATGGAAACACGAGAAGAATTGAAATCTTACGGCTCAACACAAGCACAAAGGCAATTTCAAGAATTCTGTCAAGCTTGTGGGCGACGTGGATGTAATAACCATTCTACCGGGAACTATCCTACTCCCAACTTAGCAAGAATCAGACCCGTACCATCTGGATTGTGCAGTCCATAAATCAAAACCCATACTTTATGTTGTGTACAAGATAAAAAAAGTTCAAAACTTAAGAAATTCAAGATATGGCATGATCACCTTAATCATCGCGAAGGAGACACTTGTATAGAAAATAGATATGGGAAAAGAATTCGTCTAAAAGTGGTGGGAGGAGAAAAGGCCTTGATTGAAAAATTTATAAATGCCAAGTGGAAACTGGCAAGAGCTACCAACAAAACCAAGAAATCAATAATGTATTTTAACATTTTGCCCACCTGGGCAAAATCTTCACCTTTGGTTTCTCTCATAACCTGTAAATACAAAACTTTGTATGGCATGTTTTATTCCTCCGAGTCACCAACTCATATCACCCATAAAAAGTGGACTACTTAATATTGTTCTCCCCGCCCAATTCCTTCACTATTCGCTGTGATTCACCTAGCAGACCCTGCATCTGCGGTGCATTCGAGATGTCTGGATCGTGCTGAACAATAAGCGTGAGGCTGTGCAAGCATTTCAGGTAGTGCTGCCTGAGGGCTTTCGACACCACGTTTCTTGTATGAGGCTGCAACAATTAGATATCGTGTCACAATGGCTGTTTAGTTCTTATGCACTACTGATCCAACTGAACAGAAAGGCTGATGCTTCGTTGCATGATTTTTGACAAATGTGGAGAAGGGTCTGACACAAACCTCGTTGTAAAGTGAAATACACCTGCGCAGAGCTTGTTCAACGTGTTGATAATCAAACTGAAATGCAGCAATCCAAGTCAGCAAAAATAAAACTGATAAAATTAAGTGATACTATAGGTAAATTAAGCATGAATTAACACAATGCAGAGGAAAGTTGATCAAGTACAGAAAAAATAAAACTATGTCTATTTAACACAAATTAAAGCCTGGAATTTGTAACTTCCAACTATGAATCAAATGTTTCCCAATAATATAAAATAGAAAAATTAACCACCAAGACCACTGTGATTAGTGGCTGAATTTCAAAGGGAAAATCGATCAATTTATAAGTCTCGGTACCATTTCCATATTGAAAAAAAGCATCAGTGTTGTATAGGACCTTTTCAAAATTATTTTTAAAATGGATGCACAATTTAGTATATCGAGCATCTATGAGAGGTTTATCTGGCCATATGAATATCTAGAGCAGGCATTGTTATATTACAGGCAAACAAATACAGTACAACATATAATTAGGTCATTGCCATATTAATAAATGAAGTATTGGAAAAATACCGCTGGTGCCTGTATTCTCTTTCTTGCAGCTTCAAGAAGTCCAACAACTTCAAGTGCTTGCAACTATAACAGCAAAGTATCAATAAGAAAACTGGGATTCATGCATCTACCTAGTCAAGAAGATAACAATAATAATAGTGTTAATAAATCAATTTCCAATGTTTCACAATCCTAGGTACAGCACTGCGACATCAGGTTACAACTAAATTCAAGTATGGTGGGAGATCATTCTTATGCAGAAAATTTCAGATACGATGCTAGTTATCTCTTCATGGAACATGGGGTTGACATAACATTCTTATCGTACAAAATCCCACAACAAAGGTAAAGGCAACCTGATGTTACATGGGAGCTTTATGGTAACTTTGATCAGCTTGAAAATTTAAAGCACCAATGTCTTAAAAATGCAATCCTGAGAGTTACCAACAGAATTAATTCTTAACTGATGGAAAGAAAAATAAATAAACATGAAAGCGGGTGAAAATTGTAAAAATGGCAGTAGAAGGGGTTGAGCATCATGAACAGGGTAGCATGATAAACCCCTCAGGGTGAGTAGGAAGTAGAAACATACAAGTACAACTATTGCCCCAATCTTCTCTCTTTCCATGGCAAATGTGCTATTTAATTTTTTCCGATTCTCCCTTGAAGGATTCAATATTCCTTCCGTTATCCTACCATGATGAAATATTGAAGACTTCAGTAACATTAAGCAATTCATTGGGCTACTTACCAGTATTCTAGGCAATAAATGTAATAAACATGTACAATGCAACACCATAGAAGGGATAACTAAAGTATAGAATAGCAATGAAGGCAGGCTTCAGTCAAACAGACCTGTGAATTAGATACCACCATTTTTTTATTTGAAATTTTGAGTTGAAATTTCACCAATGAAACGGTTCAGCTAATCTTTATGGGTAACATAAAATATTCCACCAGCAAGTTTAATTGTGAAATCATAGAGGCCAATAAGAAGAATACCTTTCAAAGGGATTAATCCTCAAATTTGAGAAAATCCTCGAGATTTCACTACAGTAGTCTATGACATATGAAAACAAAACCACCTTTTGATGTGCTTCATGGGTTTATGGAGATAGAAACTCGGAACATACAAAAAAAAGGGAGCTAAATGGCAATACCTTATTGAATCATTGACAAGTTGTTTTGCCTTGACAAGGTGAGGCGTAGACAGATCATTGTTTACCTTGATATCACTAGTAATTTTAAGCAAAGTTAGCCTTGCCAAGTGTACCAATATACCTGCTACCTATAACAATGAGACCAGCATACAATAGGTAATCAATCACTGATAGAATGCAATTGTTCAACATAAATATATCTTTAGATTTCAAAAGCCAGTTCAGATTGGCTGCAGCTATGTGGTGTATCAGGCTCCAGGGTTATAGGCCACGTGAGCCAAGCCATCCTAGGCAGGCCATATGGGTCAATCCCATCTACACATATCAGACTTAACAACGAAATCTTAAGATGCATGCAACTTCAAGAGTTTCCGTGTAACAAAGCTTGTGATATATACTACCAAGTGTGACCATTAAGATAAACTGGCCACGATGCTTTCATTTGGTAACACGATGACATTCTGTTATACTCGAGAATCGGCTCAAAAGCCAAATACAAGGCAATGGCAAACCTCAAAATGATCTTCAGAGAGAATCTTCCTTCTGACAGTGAGGCATCTGAATATCATAAATAATTGAAACCTGTAAGTAAGAAAACTTTAAAAATAGCCAAGGAGCTTAACAAACAACCTTTTTACCTTTCCAATAGTTCTTCTGATTCCTTCAAATTCCCTATGTTTTGAAGAGTAACACTTAAGGTTTCGGCTGCGGCTGTAGTATCCAACGAATTCCATCCCTACCAAACAGTTCCACAGATATATTTCAGTAGTTTACATGTCATGGACTGATCACTGATGTCTATGGCAATATGGTTTCATGCTCTACACTGGGCCACTTAATCATGTATACACACAGATCGTACTGAGTACTGAGGCAGCATTCCACATGACAACTTTGAGATGTTCGGATATAGAAATGAAAGTAAAATAGTGTCCCCTCATTTTTTGGATTCATGTCAACTTCAGTCAGTTTGGTATTTACTAAAACCAAACAGTATTTCGGTTTCATACCGTATTTACCGAACTAAACTAACTGGATGCACAAGCCTATGATTTAAGGCTCATATCAACTTCACATGGCAGACCACTGAAGGAAGTATATGTTTAAAGCTATATAAGCATACCTTCGAAAGCTCCAGATTATGTAATATCTTCCGTTGCAAATTTTCAGCTTCAGCCAGTTGCTTTAACTTCACCAACTCCTAAAAAACAGTATATTAAACAAGAGCAAAAAATGCGCTCAAGGATGAAGTAAAATCACAAACAAGAATCACAGAGCAGAACTGGTCAGAGCATGCCATAAGAGAACTTAAGAAGAGTATGTGCTCATTGCAGAGAACTTAAGAAGAGTGATCAGCAAACACATTTTTTAAGTTTAGTATGTCAATATCTGCATTTAGATAGAAGAAATGCTTTCAGCAAGGCAGATTTAAATAAGAGAAAGTACATCAGAGGCCGTTGTTTTTTATTGAATACTGCAGAAACTAAGAATTAGGGATCTGAAGAATAATTTAGCATATCAATTGGGAACACTTTAGGTGTCATCTAAAATTTCCACTCTCTGCCCACCTCTAAAATGTTCTTCCAACTGACTGTACATAATCACGCTAAATATTTTACTAAAGGATCCTTGAACCTTGAAAGGAAGCCACGATAAAAGAGACCTCTAAATTGGACGCTAGCCTCATTGGGCCAACTGAGTTACACACCCACGATAAAAGAACAGGAGGAGGCGACCCTTTGGGCCAGAGCCGGCGCATTGGGCCTGCGTGCCCTCATTCCCCAGACCTGGGATGTGCATTAATTGCACCACCCTCACTCTGTATAATTGCCTCCTAGGAGGATGTAACTGAAACCCCTTCCTTTTCAATGCAATGAAACGCAAATCTTCTGCGTTTTCTCGAAAAAAAAACCTCTCCCTCTCTCCCCAGGTGAAGATCAAGGTGTGCCTGAAAGTGTTGTTTTGCTCACCATCAAATATCGGTGTCGCATTGTATTTATATTTTAAATATGCAACTTTTGAAAGGAAGCCACAATAATCAGAGCCTCATGTTCTTCCAACTGACTGTCCGCATGGGTGTGTAACTCTGTTCCTGCCTTCTCAATACAACAGAACACAAAGCTTCTGCGTTTTCTCGAGAGAAAAGAAACATCAAAGAGCATGGCTACAGCATTTCTTTTATAAACATCAACATAGTAGAAACCCCTATGCATAAGTTTGGAAAGCATAGTTGTTTATTGAGAGCTATAACATATTTGATAAAGGTGCTTACCAAAGAGAGAAACTTCATTCTTTGTATGCACGCAGGTGATTCGCCAAGTCCAGCTTCCTAATTAGCCTTCGTTAAACCCTTTCATGCACAAAAAAGAGATTAAGATCTACTCCTAAATGATAAACGTACCTCAAGTATCCTAATAGACTCTCGAATAAGAGCTTCTGCATCTTTTCCTTTTCCTTGTTGACTTAAAACCTACAAACAGGAAAAGATATGTTTAGCCTTTTCTGGCACAACACAGTTAGAAAGCTTGAAAATGCATTTCTCTGGTAAATAGTTGCAAATGGTTCCATCTATTTAGGAGACTGTAAAAATTAGGGAAATGCTCAAGAAAACACAGTTTAGAGTGAGCTCAAAAAGGGCATAAGCGCTTCAATAAGGGTGAAGTGAGCCTTGAAGATAGAACATTTAATATTTACTCGATGACATGTGGGATCATTAGAATAAGGCACCCGCATATCAGTAATATCGTCCAAACCACCCTCATCCATTTATTCACCCATCACTTGTGTCCTCGGTCATGATTAACAAAGCTCGCAAAAAGGAAAATTTTAAAACTACGTGACTCTCTCGCATCAAAACTGTTATACTCTCGCCTAGCTGCCCCGTTCGTCCGCGAGAAAAAAGAGTTCACATGTTTTATTTCCTGTGAAATTGATGGCAATAGGGTATGGTTCACTGTTCATCTTTTCTCCATTCCAAAAAGCAACTTGAAAAGAGTTTTTCCATAGGAATCAGTTCCTTCAGAGTTTTCTTTGAAATTCATTGAAACAAAATGGGGCCTAATTAATATCCATGTAGTTTACATAGTTTCCGCTTCCAAAAAACAGTGTCACCATGTCAGATATGATTGGTTATGTTTAGCTAGGTGAGTGTGTGTCATATCTGGCTAAGGGGCTAGGAAAGAAAATACATAGTTTCCACCAAACAGTGCCATAGCTTTGGAGTGTGGCCTGTGGGGCTCAGGAGCTAGTTTAGCTTAGGTGTATGCCTGCTGTATCTGGTTTCCATTAATTAACTCAAATGAAATACAAAGCTCCTGCCCTTCCAGAAAGATGTCTCTGGAAAGAATAAGAGAATATAGAACACTAACTTATACAGTAACAGAGCAGTTGTACCTTGGCAAGAAGGTACATTGTATTTGCATAGTCTGGGTTACCAAGCCCCATAACACGTCCTTCTATCTACAAAAAGTTCAAAATTATGAGCCAGAGCTACAAAACATAAATTACCTTACCGTGAAAAATTTATCCAGATATATTATTTCTGAACAAAGGATAGCACATACAATTTTTACTCATCAGTAACTGGTATGTACCACTAACAAATACTCCCTCCGTCCCATAATATAAGATCGTTTTGCAAGCTGTTTTAGCTTGTAAAACGATCTTATATTATGGGACGGAGGGAGTATTTGATTATTCAGAGAAAACAAATAAAGATAAAGTCAGCAGAATACATACTACACAAGAGGGAAAAGGACAATACAGTAGCTCTTCTTGGATGAAACATTAACAGAGTATTCACATGGAAGAATAGCTAAAGTTTGTATTCATACAAAAGACCAACTGATGCTTGGTCCTACTGGCCTTCATAGGTAAATTGGAAGAGCTTTTCATGTACATATCATCGATTTACATGCACATATTTTCTAGTGCTTTGCCGAGTGTGCCATGACACAATGCCGGATATATTTCTATCACAGTTTATCATTGTCTGCTTGTGTGCCATGTGTCAAACAATAGACAATATTGAAGTAGTGTACTGCCTTACCCAAATGTTGTAATATTAATAATCTTACTGGCATAGACACACATGATATTAAAATAACGAATGTGAAACATGCAAAGGAAAGGGAGGGTAGATAACTAATGTTCAGTACCTTCAAAGCACGCTGCAAAAAGAAACAACAGAAACAGAAAATAAAATAAGAAGCAAGTTTAAACTGAAGAAAACATGCATCAAATAATACAAAATGATGCAATAAATATATTGAAAATTAAAATGGCTAAACATGTTTTCCTTTTCAAGATTGTATTGTAATATTGTTCCACAAGCAGTTCCTTAATTTTTTATGTTGCACATGGTTAGAACAAGCACAACTCAAATAAGTAGAGAAGCTTAAATTAGTGAACTGTAACAGCAAGACAGAAAATGGGCACCATGTGGGTCTTCAAACGCACCCCCCGCATACCTCCAGGGTCGCTCGCGCGGGCGACTCTGGAGGCGACTCCAAACCCTAGCAAAAAGCCACCGATCCCCTGCCTCCCTGGGCGCCGCCGCCACCGGTGCCCGGCCGCCAAAGGCGGTGTTGGCGTGTGTGTGCGCACCCTGGCGGAGCTTCTTCACGCGGAGCAGCGACGCCGCGTGGGTTGCGCGGGTGTCCGGCGAGGCGGCGGGGCGGAGGCGAGTCGGGGCGGTTGGGCGGCGGACTGGTGGCAGCGACGCGGTGCCAGGGCTAGGAGGTTGTGCGGTGGTGCGGCGCGCTAGCTTGCGGCAGCGCTCTGCTCTGATCTGGGCCCGACCTAGGCTGGGCGGGCCGCGGCCGTGGCGCGTCTGGCTAGCGACGGCGACGTCGCCTACACGGGCCTGCGGCACCCCGTCCACCCCAACCAACCTCTCTCCCTCCCCCCACCCCTCCCGTCCGCTGCTGTTGGAGAGGATGCTGGCATGCGAGCAGCGGCTGCTCT
>NC_041392.1:41607898-41622482 GCF_002162155.2 Triticum dicoccoides
TCTGCTATGCCCCGGCGGATCCCGGCGGCGGAAGCTACGGGCTGGCGTGGCGGCGCGGTGCAGGTGACCCCGTGTTGTCTGCTGGATGCGGTCCTAGCGGTGGCCGGCCTGCAGGCCCTGCGCTGGCCGGTGCTTCCTACCGAGACGACAACGTTCCAAGTCTCCCTCATTGTGATAGACTCCCCCAGTGACGACTTCGCCACCTCCGATCTGCCTCGACATCGATGGCCTTCGGAAGTCCCTGCTCACGGGTCGGGGCGAAAACCCCGCGCGGTGTCGGCTTGCGCTGTCAATGGCGACGCCTGAGGGTGCCGTTACCTCCTTGGAGGCGTTGACATGACCCCGGCCGGACTTCCTCCTTGAGCACTGGGGGAAACCCTAGGTCCGGCTTGCCAGACCGGGCAGCGACAGCGTCTCAGCGTTGTTCCCTTCTTGAAGGCGCTGCCATGGCTGCACATGGAGTACCTGATGCGGCGGCGAGAGGTTGGTGATGTGGCGCTCTGGCGGTGAATGCTACATAGGAGGTGGACGCCCGGGGCGCAACGTATGCCAGTGCCGACACTTCTCCGACGAGTTCTACACCAGTCCCAGCCGGTCCCTGCCTTTCACCCCGCCGACTCTCTCTAGGCACACAAGGGCACGAGGTATGTTGGGCTGGGCAGTTCTGGAGCTGAAATCATCCCTGGAGGCGTCTGGCAACGGTGGTGTTGCTGCCCTATTGCTCCGAGCCTCGACACCTCGCCATTCTTGGCTGGAGGCAAGGCTGGAGAGACCTGATGTCGTTGTGGTCTGTAGTTGAGGGCACCTCCTCACCTAATTGTAGCAGCTTGGTGAGGACGGTCGTGTGTGTGCGTGTGTGTGTGTATCCCTCCTTTGTGGAGGTTGTACCCGTGTTATCTTTCTGTTCAATGAAATGAAACGCAACTCTTTTGTGTTTTCTCAAAAAAAAATGGGCACCATGTGCAACCGAAAATGAGTATCCAGATGATAACTTTTGCAGTGTTGTGGATGCTATGCTTTTTTAAGAAATTCTATGATGTATAAACTGGTATGTTTCTCTGAGAAATCCTTTGATTCCTAGACCGAGGAGCGGCATACCCGCGATGTGTTCCTGTGTTGTGGCGGCGCTCAGAAGCAGACAACTTCAAGCCTCTCCTTGTCTAGGTCAGTGAGCCACTTGATTGGTACGGGCATGGGCCACATGGGTCATCAGTGATGGGCCGTACATACAACACTCCCCCTCACGAGTCATAGATATCTATCATTCCCACCTTGTCACACGCTAAGCTGCATTCTCTAGTTCCAAGTCTTTCAGTCAAACAATCTGCAATTTGAACCACATGCTCTATCTTGATAATCCCAAATCCAACTTTTCTTTGATAAAGAATCTGTCTATCTCCACATGTTTGTTCTATCATGTTGAACTTGTTAAGCTTCATGCACTAGCCAACGCAACCAAAAGTCTGAACTGATGAAAGGGCTAGGCAATCCACATATACACTTCAACACCCCCTCTCACGTGTGATGCAGGAAGTCAACACATGGATAGACTCACGTATGGCTCAAGAGGCCTATACATGGACACAAAGGGGAGAAGAACATTTTTTCGATAAACTACGAAAGCCAAGACTTGAACTTAAGACCTTAGGCTCTGATACCATGTTCAGCTTCATGCACTAGGCAACGCAACCAAAAATCCAAACTGACGGAAAGGGCTAGGCAATCCACATATACACTTCAACAGAACTAGGTTGTTTGCTATATTAATTGCCGACTTGTTGTCACACCGTACATTCTAATAGATTCCTTGTCTATAGCAACTCACTCAGTCCCTAAGACATATCTCTGTATTTAGCCTCTGCAGTTGATTTCGAAACAGCGGGTTGTTTCTTGCTTCTCCAAGACACTAGATTTCCTCCAGCGAAACCACAATGGCCTAAAGTTGATCTGTTGTCATCAAGCAGCTAGCCCAATCAACATCATAATAACCATCTACAACAAGGTGTCCATAACTCTTGAACAACAACCCTTCCCCATGAGTACCTTTCAAGTATCTCGAGATTCTATGTACTGCCACAAGATGTTCACTTCTAGGCTCATGGATGTAACTAGTCGCAACACTTACTGCAAATGCAATGTGTGGTCATGTACGACACAAGTACAAAAAATCTTCCCACCAATAGCTAATATTTTTGTTTAGCCACAAGATCACCAAATTGGGCTGATCAATTGCGGATGAAGCTGCTCGAAAGCCCAACATGCCAACATCACATAGAAGGTCCAAGGCATACTTTCTTTGAGAAAGAGCTATTCCTTTTCCAGACATGGCCATTTGTATACCAAGTACTTGAGTCGACCAAGATCTTTAACTTCAAAGGCCTTTACTCAGACACTTCTTTAATCTTGCTATCTGTACGTCATCCTTCTCCGGTGATAATGATATCTACATAAACTACACGAATGATTATTTTCCCTTTAGAGTGTCTATTAAACAATGTATGATCACCATTGCATTGTCCATACCCCATGTGACACACTGCCTGTCTATACTTGTCAAACAAAGCTCTTGGAGATTACTTCAGCCCGTAAAGGGCTTTCTTGAGCCTACATGCCTTGCAAGCAGTCTTAGAAGTCAAGAACCCAGGTGGGATCTCCATGTAAACCTCCTTCTACAAGTCCCCGTGCAAGACCACCCAAAATTTGGTGCACAGGAGATCAGAATCCTCATAGCATTCATCTTCGCTATTGGAGCAAAGGTCTCATCATAGTCAATGCAATGCACCAACGACGGTACATCAGTGGGCCAAACCAAAGAAAGGCCGTCTCTTTAATGACGTGGTCATGCGGATATGATCCAACAAAAGAGATGTTGAAGAATATGCCCTACTCAAGGAGTCAAGCACTTGATCAAAACTAAATCATCCCACGACATGAGCACATAGGAAAGATGAAGAGAAGGATAATCAACACTAACAAAGACATTTCCTACCAGTAAGCACCCCACTAACTCACACGTCATTCTTGCATCTCACTGCCACTATGCCTGAGAAATGGCAGAAAGCAAAAGGTGTGAACCTTGTAATCTTTTCTATACAGGAAAACAAACCCTCTTCAAAGCTATACATTGTGGAGTACTGCTGTCAGCAGAACATTCCCTAGTGTGTAAGAGAATTTGAAGGTGATAAAAGGCAGTGAAGTATTCCAACAGTCCGCCACGACACTCGCCCCATGGCAGAGAAACCCTTCACCAAGCAGCGGAGCTCAGCATTTCCACCACACCGATGCCTCCGATCTCCCCCACAGTTCCCTTTCCCGAGAAGCAACTTATCTTGGCCATTGGACCGCGTATAAATACCCACGGGCATGCAAGGCAAGACCCCTATTTCTTCACCTTCCTCCCCTCCCACATAGGCATGCAATCTTCTCCATGGTTTTCGGCAGCAAGGTCTCCCCGCCCATGCTCAGCAGCATAGCACCCCGATATGCTTATCTGCATTCATTTTCGTGGGGATACATATGATGCACTTCACATGGTGTTTTGATGCGTTTGGTTTGGTTTGTGTGGCAGAGATAGCGCCCATGGTGAACCTTTTTTGGCGCCGGATCAATGTCGCATAGGCTGTGTGTACTTGGAAAAGTTTTGTGTTCCCACGTAGAGAAATGTTTGTGCTGTGAATTGTTGTGTGGCGCATGCGCGCCTCGCATCACGGTTTTCTATGATGTTCTCCTTTTGATTCATAATCATAAGAGTCTATGCAAAAAAACAATTAATGCTATCTCTTCTAGAACTTTTTCAGCTTGCCATCTTTACTTGTTTTGAAGAGCTCATTTTGGAGTATGTTCGTAAGCATCCAACAGCAACAACAAAGCCTTCAGGCCCTGTTTGTTTGGGCTTTTGCTTCTGCTTTTGCAGCTTTTCCACTTTGGTCAAAAAGACACAAAAGCTCCTAAATAGATGCTTTTGGATCTTTTATGGCTTTTGGAGCTAAATATTGTTATATTGGTTCATCAAAAGCCATAAAAGCCCAAAAGCACCTATTTAGGAGCTTTTATGGCTTTTCGGCCAAAATGGAAAAGCTGCAAAAGCAGAAGCAAAAGCCCAAACAAACAGGGCCTTAGTCCCAAACAAGCTGGGGTAGGCTAGAGGTGAAACCCATAAGATCTCGCGATCAACTCATGGTTCGGGCACATGGCTAGCAAGCTTCCACGCACCCTGTCCATAGCTAGTTTTTTGGTGATACTCCAATCCTTCATATCTCTCTTTACGGATTCCTCCCATGTCAAATTCGGTCTACCCCGACCTTTCTTGACATTCTCCGCACGCTTTAGCCGTCCACTATGCACTGGAGCTTCTAGAGGCCGGCACTGAATATGCCCAAACCATCTCAGACGATGTTGAACAAGCTTCTCTTCAACTGGTGCTACCCCAACTCGATCTCGTATATCATCATTCCGGACTCGATCCTTCCTCGTGTAGCCACACGTCCATCTCAACATACGCATCTCCGCCACACATAACTGTTGAACATGTCGCCTTTTAGTCGGCCAACACTCAGCGCCATACAACATTACGGGTCGAACCGTCGTCCTGTAGAACTTGCCTTTTAGCTTTTGTGGCACTCTCTTGTCATAGAGAATGCCAGAAGCTTGGCGCCACTTCATCCATCCAGCTTTGATTCGATGGTTCACATCTTCATCAATACCCTCATCCTTCTGCAGCATTGACGCCAAATATCGAAAGGTGTCCTTCTGAGGCACCACATGCCCATCAAGGCTAACCTCCTCCTCGCGCCTAGTAGTACTAACCGCACATCATGTACTCGGTTTTAGTTCTACTAAGCCTAAACCCTTTCGATTCCAAGGTTTGTCCGCACATCATGTACTCGGTTTTAGTTCTACTAAGCCTAAACCCTTTCGATTCCAAGGTTTGTCTCCATAACTCTTAACTTCATATTTACCCCGTCCGACTATCTCAACTAGCACCACATCATCCGCAAAGAGCATACACAATGGGATATCTCCTTATATATCCCTTGTGACCTCATCATCCAGCTTGACCAGGATAATCCGGTCGCCACGTCTCTTGATGTCTACCACTCCATCCTTGAGGCTCTTGTTGATCAAGATGCCTACGCCATTTCTATTTGCAGCCGTCCCCACGTACCACAGCTTGAAGCCTATATCCTCCACCTCCTTCGCCTTTTGACCCGTCCATTTGGTTTCTTGGACGCAAAGGATATCAACCTCCTCACCGTTGCATCAACTAGCTCCCGAAGCTTCCCTGTCAAAGACCTACGTTCCAGCTACCTAAGCGAATCCTCCTAGGCTCGGCTAGCTTCCTCCTACGTTCGTAAGCGTTCGCATTAGATTTTACATTTGGCGATCATCCACACGTATTACTTGTTCATTTCAGAGCACCTTTGCGTTTAACATTTGAGGGGGCAGAATAGGTGTACTAAATAGTGGTATTTCCGATACTTTCCTCGTTTCGTTGAAATTATGCTGCAATTGAATAGTTATGGTCAATGAATTGGCTTGAATAATTTCACGTATCTTAAATGGGGACTCGGATAATTGGTTTCTAGTTTTTACTGCATCCTGCAAAGGAATTAAAGTTTCTAGCATTTTATTCACTTTATTTTTATTTATTTTTGCAGCGAACATATGTTGGTTTTACGCATTCAAGAAGGCACACCGGCTGGATTAGAATTCTATCGGTCGCAGAGTCAAGCGGTTCAAGACGGCTCTGCTCCAATGACTTGATATGGTGAGACAAAATCTCTATGGCTCCATGTATTTTGCATGCTCTTGCGTATATGGTGTTTCCTTCATTAGTTTCATTCATTTTAGTTCATTTCTAGTTGCTTGCTGTTTTTGGCTTGCTTGTGCCTTTATTTACCTTGCATGGCTTGCAATTTTCACCTTGTTGTAAAACCAATGTATGTAGCTAGTAGCTTCATTACTTGCTTGATAAAGCTTTAACAAATTGCTAAGTGGATAAGTGTATCGCTTTGATTGGCTATAGGTCTCAGAATTCAATTTACACTGATGGAAAACAAGCCAATACAAGAGAACTAGTAGCTTGATTGATATCGCAATGTATGAGTGATTAAAATGCTCATAAAAATGCGGTTGAATTGGATGGTGTTTGCCTACTTGTAGCTTGTATTTGGAGCTTGGATGATGTTTTATGACTCCTCAATTCATTTGATTTCAATTCAATAAAATTGTAATTGTGTGATAAGATGATAGATAATTAGCCGATGCCCAAGGTGATTCAATTGGTATTTGTTAGGAGATGTCAGCAAGTATGCAAGCTGAATTTATTAATTATGTTACTCCAGAAGTAGTGTAATGCCACAATTATGTTACTCCAGATGATATGATGCATCCTTTGCTCCTTTTTATTTTATATGTACATGTGCTAAGTTCTAGTTGCTTATTGATTGAGAGAAATCCACCACATATCCTTTTATTCAGGAAACGAACCGAAATGAAGGAAACACCACATACGCTAGAGTATGCAAAATACATAGAGCCATGGAGATTGCATCTCGCCTTCTCAAGTCATTGGAGCAAAGCAATCTTAAACTGCTGACTCCGTGACCAACAGAATTGTGATCCAGCCGGTGTGCCTTCTTCAATGCATCATACCTACCTATGTTCATAGCAAAAAAGTAATCTAAAAATAAAACGAGCAAAACGCAAAAACTTCCATTTACTTTGTAGGGTCTAGTAGAAACTAGAAACCAATTATTTGAGTCCCCATTTGAGATATCTAAAACTACTCTAGCGAAACCAATTGGCCATAACTATATGATTGCAATATGATTTCAACAAAACGAGCAAAGTATCGGAAATACCACTATCTAGTACATCTAACTACTCCTTCAAGTGTTAAACACAACTGAAATGAACAAGTAATATGTATGGCTAATCGCGAAGCAAAATCTAATGCGTAAACTACGAACATACTCTAAAATTAGCTCTTCAAAGCAAAAAAAAAATAAGACAACCCAGAAACTTCCTCCAGGAAATCACACAAACTATTTTTCTCATAGACCCATATGATTGTGAATCAAAAGCAAAAAACATCCTAGAAGAACACGAATCGAGGCATGCATGCCCCCCCCCCCCAAATCTCAGAACAAATAATTTTAAATGTGTGAAGACAAAAAAATTCCACAGCCTACGCGGCATTGATCCGACACCAAAAAAATTCACCGGGAGCACTCGATCTAGCACAAAATCCAAACCCAAACGCATCAAAACAACATGCAAAATGCACCATATGTATGCCTGCGAAAACGAATGCACGTACAGAGTTAAGAGACCTTGGGGGCATTCGGGCTCGATTCAGTGGTTACGCGCAGGATAGGTGCGATGCTGCTGAGCGTGGACGGGGCAACCTCATCGTCGAACACCTACATGGAGAAGGTCGTCATGCCCAGGTGGGAGGAAAGGCAGGTGAAGAAATAGATGTTCGGCCTTGCGTGCCCATGGCTATATGTATGTCGATCCAACAACCAAGATAAGTTGCTTCTCGGGAAAGGGAACCACAGGGGAGATCAGAGGCGTTGATGTGGTGGAAATGGTGAGCTCCAGTGCTTGCTGAGAGGTTTCTCTGCCTCGGCGATGGGGCAAGCATCATGGCTAGCTGCTGGAACACTTTGCTGCCTTTTTACCACCTTCAAATTCACTTGCACACTAGGAAATGTTCTGCTGACAGTAGTGCCCCACAATGTTCACCTTCAAAGACGGTCAGTTTCTCTGTATGGAAAAAAATACAATGTCCACACCTTTTGCTTTTTGCCGTTTCTCGGGCCGTGAGATGCAAGAATGACGTGTGAGTTAGTGGGGTGTTGGCTGCTAGGAAATATTCAGGCCCTTTTCACCCGCAACGCGATACCGGAGTTATACATTTTCAAGGTAGAGTTTTGTCCTCTTTTGCTAGAAACACTACAAAAGTAGAAGCACCCTTCTAGAGATAAGAATAGCAAATGTTTTGAAGCACTGATGGAAGCATGCCATGCTAAAGTTGACGATCTCGTTTGTTTATCCTTCTTTTCATCTTGCCCTATGTGCTCATGCTACGAGTGCATCAAGATGATTTAGTTACGATCGAGTGCTTGACCCCTTGAGTAGGGCATATTCTTCATCATCTTTGTTGTTGTATTGTATCCCAATGACCACGTCATCAAAGAGACGGTCTTTCTTTGGTTTAGTCCACCAATTTACCGTCATTGGCCTGGTTATACTCGCCACAAGCCTTGCTTTGTACCTTCCAATCTTTCCTTCTACATTCTGCTTCACAGGTGTATACCCACTTGCAGTTGATTGCATTCTTTCCTGTTTGGAGGTGTTACTGCCCATGTCTTGCTCTTACACAGAGCCTCGAGCCTCCAGCTCCTCCACCAAGGCCATATGTCATTTTAAGTCACCCGTTTGCCTTCATATAAGTCGGAATTGACACAAACTGAAGAAAAGCAACAAATGCTCTATAGTTTAGACTAAAGAGAAGCAACAAATGCTTTGTAGGTTGGAGATAATGCCTCATATAGAACTTAATTTCCAATATCATTGGCATCGAACCCATGCCGATTATCTGGTACCCTTGTTCTTGCTCGAGTACTTCTCCCCAAAGAAATCGGCCCATCAATTGACCCTTCGGTAGCCACTGACCCTTCAGCCTGGTCCCCATCAGAGGAGATGGAAATCACATTAGTACTACCCTATTGTTCCATCAGTGGCTGATCTAGTTGCTCCCCCTAATGTGCAACACATTACCACTCTTCCATGAATACACCTTGAGCTGCTTCGCTTGCTCTGCTGTCCACCTCAGCACACTACCAGGCACGCTACCAACTTGAGCCGATGCACCAACCTGCGCATCACTAGTGTAGGTCGATGCTTGTGTCACAGGAGCCACATGAGTTAATGTGCCACTACTATCCCCCACTTGACCAATTTCACCAACCCGAGATTGGTCATGGCCTTCGGACATGATGCTTAGATCATTTTTCTCACCATAAGAAGGTTTTGACACACGGAATGTAACATCAATGCTCACAAATGTCATCCTCTCATATAGATTCTAGCATTTGTACCCCCTTTGTCCTGAAGAATACCCAATAAAGATACACTTGACTCCTGAGGATCCAATTTGTTGATGGCCTATGATCACGAACAAAACAAGTGCAACCAAACACCTTGGGAGGAATTAGAAATTTATTTTCTGTGAAACTTAACTCACAACAATTTCATACCTTTCAACCGGGATGGCGTGCGATGATCAAGAAGGTGGCCATCATGACAGCTTCACTACACAGAAACTTGGGCACATAATGGTGAACATCAATGCCTGAGCCACGGTTCAACTTGCTCTTGTCCACACCATTCAATACATCAGGAAATATTTGATACATTTTGTCAAAAGACACATGTCCCATCCTAGATTAGGGCTCTAACTTCCTTATCCTCGACAACTGCAGCTAGCATGTGCATTCCCTCATGGTCTGTCCTGTTGCGGTCCATATACCACAGCCCCCTACGCCTCGCCTTGGGAGCATGTCCCATCCTGGATTAGGGCTGTAATCTCCATATCCTCAACGACTGCAGCTAGCATGTGCATTCCCTCCTGCTCCGTCCTGTTGTGGTCCATGTAACGCAATCCCCTATGCCTCACCTTGGGAGCATTCCAATGAGGAGCATTTGAAGAACCACCACCCCGATTCTGACAACATCTCCCATTCCGACCACCTCCATTGCTACTACCAACACCTACCTCCGCCTTGGGAGCATTACAATCAAGGAGTTCAACATCCATGCTAGTATCAGGTAGTCAATATCACTCCACTTCTTCCATTCCGAGCTTTCCTTGTTAGCATGTTCTTCAACCGTCCGAAGAACATATCCCATCAGATCCTTTGGCTTCAATATCAACAGGGCCCACCTCGACCAGCTTAGGCAGCTGCTCCTGCCATTCAAATTCACGTCATTTGGCATGAGCTCAAGCTTCAAAACCCGATCTGCTTGGAACACGACAAGTGCACCACCTTCTGCATCGGTGTTGGAGATGACCCCTCAACAATTTTCGCAGTCATGAGCTACGTCAGTTTCTCAAGAGCAGTGGCCAGTTCAGACCCCATGACAGCCTCCATCTCTTCTTCTCCTAGTTGTACCACCTCCAGTGTTGCCTCCTTCCTCTGCAATCAGCAGCCACACCACCACCAGGATCACTCACTTTAGCTATGAGAACCTCTTCTACGTGCGTCAGCGCCAAGTTAAGCCATCAGTTCCAACAACACCAACCTCAACAACAGCAACAACTCCGGCAGTGCCTCCCGCTAACACTCCACCACCTGTACGCCACCCAACCACCAGTCGATCCGCGCCATCCCATGACACGCCAGCGCGCTGCCCTTTGCTGCAGCCGCCGCACAGCTCCAAGCCACCACGTTGCTCTGCCGCGAGAGGGAGAAAGATGAGCCTCGCTGACGACGCTGCCATCTCCAGGGCCCTGGCCTCTGATACCATGTAGACCGAAGAGAGGCAGACAACTTTGAGCCTCTCATTGTCTAGGTCATGGGCCAAAAGTGATGGGCCACACATACAACACTATATTTGATTTTCCTGGCTATTCCAATGTGATGTTGCGCACTATTGAGGTTTCCAAAGATTATTGAAATATGGCCATCATTGTGTCCAGCAAGATTAAAGAACTACTTCCTCCGTTCCTAAATATAAGTCTTTCTAGAAATTCCAACAAGTGACTACATACGGAGCAAAATGAGTGAATCTACACTTTAAAATATGTCTACATACATCTGTATGTTGTATTCCATTTGAAATGTCTAAAAAGATTTATATTTAGGAACGGAGGAGTACATGTTAAGGTAGCAACAGAAAATGTATATTCATTCCTTAGAATTATTGCCTAGATGACATTTCAATTAAAAGCTTGTCAAACATTACAAGATAATACAATTACAAAAAACATAAGACATTAACTCGAAAAAAATCATGAGGTAAAAACAGGTACCTCAAAACATGTCTGAGCTTGATCAAACCTGCGTTGGATATAATAGTATTGCCCAAGATTACGGAAAGCTGCTCCAACCCTACAAGAGGCATGTAAAGTATTTTTATACAATTCCAAAATTAAGGTAGTTCTCCAACACACGGAATTTAGATGAAACACTATATGCACTGACAAGTGCAGTCAACCACGCAACACACACAGGCAACACACACAGACGGAAGTGCATACCATCCTTCCACTCACCAACAATGGTATACAATGAGCAGGCAGGAATGTGTAACACATACTAGAATGTAATGAACAAAAATATCTGTCATATATACTCTTATTTATCCCAAAAGAGTGGTATTTTGCTCCTGACTAGAACTTTCTTTTACAAAATGAGCCGAATCAAAGTCACTGAACAATGATATAGAACACATTATAATCTAAAAATCAAAGTACCGTATATCATCAGGTCCAAATGATTGCTCCAAGATTTCAATCGCTTCCAGATATAACGGCTCAGCTTTCTCATACTCTTTCCTTAGCCTATAAAACTCTGCCTGCAAAACTTAGGATAATAGTTAAATAGGGGAACAAAAAGGAATGCTGCTTCATGCAAGACTTGTATTAACTTTTAAGGTAGGTTTACGAAAGCCTACCACAAAAGAGAGCATGGCCTGCCTATTCAAATTTGTAGACAAAAACTATTTGAGTGCCAGTGTGTCAAATGCAACCCGTACAACTTAAACTAGGGGGGATAATACAGTGGTATTTGTACAAGAAACCAACAATTCCGGTCTTTTGAAGTTGTTTGGTTGAGAGAGCTTAAATGGTTACGGGTTTAATGGAATCACATGATAAAGATTGGACTTCACATGCAGATTCATAAACGTATGGAATCTAAAATACAATGCGCGGAATCTATTACTGAATCCTGATACACACAAGTATTTTAAATTCTATGAAGCATAAAAACTAGCAAACAAGAGTTCTCTAGGTGACTTATCAGACACTTTGATTTAATTGGTAGCCTTACATTGTCAGTCCCCCCACGCAGTTTAAATATTACAAAATAGACATAATTAAGCATATAATGGTATGGTATTAAATGCAGCTGAGTTTACCAGTTTAGTTCAATGTCTAACCTGTTCAAACTTTTCCACATATTTCTTGCTGAACTTGCATAGGTTAGGACAACAAAATCTGTGTGCACTTTAGCATCCCTAAGAGAATCTGGGACACCTTTTGAGTCTATGGTTGTATGTCCCACTGTCAAAAAAAGAGGAATCTGGACAAATATGTTACTACTTACTACGAACAGAACCTATTCCTAACTCGGTTAAACTTTCCTAGCTTACAGCAAAGTGTGGTAATGTTTGACTATGAACCCAAACAGATCTTAAACCTCATAATCTAGCTTATGGACTTATATGGGTACTGCAGTTCCATACATTAGAAAGGCAAATAGAATGTTACTTCAATCTTCAGTTCATAATCAACAGTAACACATACCAAGTTGTTCAGAGCTGATGCAGCATGTGGATCTCTGAGTCCAAATCCTTCTTTAGCTTCTTGTAAGGCTGCCTTGAATAACTTCTCTGCTTCATCTAGTTTTCCCTGGAAAATTAATATAAATGGATATGATAGACTAACAACAACTGTAATTTAACGGTCGAATGAAGAGTAGGAGTAACTAAAGAGACACGCCTCCTTTCCTCCTCTCATACAGTTATACTCCAACCAAACATTATGATGTTAAAAATTTGTAATGCACAGGGTATATGGTCCAAACAGTCATACTTAATTTAAATGTTCAATAGTTGCATGATTTTGTAACTGAAGCAAGGTCTTGGAATATGTACTTCCAATAAGAGAAGTTGCTAAACCCAAGCTTTCAAGAAATACCAATAAAAAATATCATGGCAAATTACCACCCAGTTCCCGTATATCAACATGAAACAGCACATAGTTTAATACTTTAATTACAGGCTAAACCTTCCAAATCCACATGGTTTAATGAGGAAACTGAAGAGTTATCCCCATAGTAAGAGTTGCAGCAAGTGACCAAAAAGTGTGGACCAAACAGGTTATATGAAAATCGGTCAGCATCAGGGGACTAAGCACTGGAGTTGTTCTTTCTAGGCTATGATGTATCAACATGATTGTGGTTAAATTTCGCATCATTTTCGGGAAACACATATAATAAAGAGAATTATGTTTGAACAGAGGAGGAAACTATAATGTAGTACTAAGATTATTTTTCTCAGAAGGATAATGCCAAAAGGTGGTTCAGATGAAGGTAAGGATAATGAGAACCTTACTTCCATGAAAAACTCTCGTGCTTTATCAGTGCACATTCTCCATTTGATCGTGTGTTCATTTGAGATCACTGAACCATCTTCAATGCGACGCAGGCCAGTAACATTTACATCAGCTTGCTCACTTGTAGCTGCTGGAGCAACCAAATCATCCTGAGCCAATACAGAGTTGCTGCTCAGGCCAAGAACAACAGCTGTAACAAGACTGCAATTAGGATTGCCATGGTATCAAATATGATATTTATTTGATTAAATCAAATGGAGGAGGCTGCATATGCAGAGAGCAGACCTGCTTGCCCAATCAGTATGGCGGCATATGTTGAACCCTTACAACTGAAGTGACCATCACTAGAACCTGTGAGAGAAAATCATTAATTTCACTCATCTTGTTAAAATGGTTATGATGGCAAACATGAGAAATACCACCCTTACTGCAGTAGGAACAATACCCGCGGGACAGATTAAAATCAGATCACTAATCTAGTCTTAGGCCCTCACGACCCTCGCGTATCTCTCAGTACATCCGCCCAAGCAATCGGAGGCAGCATCATCGCAATTCACGATCTAAGACACTACCAGTCCGCCTCGCTACAGCTATTCCGCCGCCAAACTGAAGACCCGGCGTGGAGATCCTGCGAGGGGTAGAGAGTAGAGGCACGGATAAGCGCTCACCTGACGTGGAGGCCGCGCCGGCGGCCGCGCGGGGCAGGCTGAAGCTCCTCCAAGACGGCGCGGCGGCGAGACGACCCGCCGGGGCGTGGCGAGCGTGCCGCAGGAGCGAGAGAAGCCTCCGCCGCGAATACATGCTCCGATATTTCGTCGCCTCTCGACCGGCGGCAGGGGCTGGCGGCAGCGGAGGCGGCGGGGACGGCGCTTGCTTTCTTCGTCGGCGGCAGCGGCAGGGAGGCGGCCAGCGCGACGAGAGAGCGAGAGAGAGAGGAGGGAAGGGTTTGGTTGGGCCAGGGACAAGGACCAGGCGGTCAGTTTTAATTTGGGTCCCAATAACATGCAACGGACGGCCCAATAACTACCGTGAAGCAACTTTTTTTCTTTTGAGTAATTACCGTGAAACAACTAAATCCAATAGTTCGCCGCAAAGGCTATATCTTGCTTATACCTTTTTTTAGAATCATATCTTCCTTATACCTAGTGCTCTTTCGGTCTCGCCTGAAGCATTTTCATACCCGCTACAGTTTCAGACCGGCTCCTTTTCTGTCTGTTTTTTTTTTTTTGCGTTTGC
>NC_041392.1:41622677-41633865 GCF_002162155.2 Triticum dicoccoides
ATTTTTTTGTCATTTTTATTTTTTTGTTTTATTTTATTATTATTTTGTTTTTCTCTACTTCTTCAATGGTTTTCTTCAGTTTTATTATTTTTTTGGTTTTCACTAATTTCCTTTGTTTCTTTCATGGTTTTCATTGGCTTTTCTTTTTTTTCTTCGTCTTTATATCTTTCTTCGTTTCCATGGGTTTTTTTGCTTTTCTTTCTTTTTCGATTTTACATCTTCATTTTTATTTTCTTTCTTTCCTTATTTTAATCAGTTTTTTTCTATTTCTTTATCGGTTTTTAAAACATGGTCAACATTTTTATATGCACGTTTATCAAATGCTTTCTTAACATTTTTCAAAGACAAGATTAAAAATTTCTAAAAGTATAGTCAATTTTTTCTATAGACGTCTTTAACATTTGTCAAATGCTTAATTTAAATTTTCAAATAAAAGATTAACATATTTTGAATACATGGTAAACATTATTTTAGACATTTTTAGCATTTATAAATGCTTGATTAATATTTTCCAAAATACAATATTAACATTTTTTAATGCATGTCAACATTTTTTCCTATACACATTTAACATTTTTCAAATGATTGATGAAAAAACTCAAATGCAAGATTAATTATTTTTTAATAATGGTCAACTTTCTTCTATACACATTTAACATTTTTTTCAAATGCTTGATTAACATTTTTGAATATACGATCAACATACACATTTAAGAAAATTTAAATGCTTTTCGACATTTTTCAAATGCTTGATTAATATTTTTAAAATACATGATCAACTTTTTCACACACATTGTATGCTTTGTGTATACATTTTTTTACACATGAGAAAGAGAATTTGTATACAAATTTAACAATTTCCAAATGTTTTGTTGACATTTTTTCAAAAAAATAATATGGAAATTATTTTTTAATATATTTATTTATATATTTGGAAGTATAAACGAAAGTGAAGAAAAAAAAAGAAAAAAACGAAAACGAAACACATGAAAAAAAAAAGATGAGGTTGTGACCTCCTGCGCGCCTATTAAAAAAGATAATTAATTTCTAGTTAGTCAAATCACAGATTACAAAATTAGGTTTTGCTTGTCTATTACTATGTGTTCTTTCTACTATGTGAGCACCTACAAAAAAGGCAAAACTGCAAAGCAAGCGTGTGTTTGTTCTGCGGAGAAGTGCTATGATTCGCTACCCAGTGGAACAAAATGGTGTATCCTTGAAACCACCTTTGTGTTCATGGCTAGCTTAAGCTTGTCTCATTTTGTCTGGTATTCAAATATCTATATTAACATTCTTCGTACAATGTAGCTTACTGATCATTCTGGCATATTTCGGATGGCAAAGGAACTAGATAGGATTCTTGATTCATCTAAAGCCGAACCAAATGATGCTTCCACCTCGTACCCGGAGAAAATAATCACTCCGATATGTCAAAACATATCGGTGGTACATTCATCTATTGAAGTTCTGTGTTGATTTCCACTTTCTATTAACTGTTAGTGTTACATTTTATTACATCTGAATTGGTGTTGCTAACCCACTTGTGTATCGTGTTGTCTGCATATTGACAGTTTGACACGGGTCTTTCATAAATTGAGGACGAGGTCCTATAATCCGCTGGTATAGTTTGGTGCTTTAAGATCTTAGCACTAACCCCAACTTGAAATTGTTCACTTAGTGTGTTACACTGTTACTTGGCAGCTAATGTCTTCAAAACTAATCTACTTTGAGTATTAAAGTCAGCTGAATCTTTAAGAAAACCAGACTTCTTGACTTTGCCTTTTCCTGGCGTAGTATAGTTAGCAAAGCACATAACCACTTTTCAAGTACGAACCACCTCAACTCCGCATAATTATGCAGCTCATATTGATTCCAATCTGTATCTCTTCGGTGTTACAGGTTCTTCTATGCCTCCAGGGCATGCATATAGCTCTGCACTCAATCAGCCTGAAACAAAATTTGAGCTCGATGGAAGCTGATGCGGCTGTGCATCAAGAATTTACTTCATTTCAGTTGAGAATTCAGGTGTTGGCGTTTGGTTGTGCATCAAGAAGTTACAACAATCACTTCCACAAAACAGACCGAGGCCAATCCCCTCTCTCAAGGTGGTTCCAGATTCCGGTCCAGACTTGCTCACCAAAAATTATAAGATATGAAAATTTGGTGACAAAAAGTTGTACTAAATCAGCAACAATTAATATGGATCAGAGGTGGAGTACTATGTTTTTAGCCAAAATCCCATATACAGCAGAAGGATTGCACTAAAACTCTTCTATGCCAAACCAAAATCTTTCAACACATATATCCACCTACATACATGTTACAAAAGGAGAACGGGTGGCAGAATCCAACAAATACACAACAAAACTGGCCTCCAAAGTGAGCAACGGGGCTACTCGAGCAAATCATTCCTGGTCATTATATAGATTTGAACAAGAAACATTCACAAGGATCAGCTTCCTTTGGGGCACATTGCACAGCTTCAACAACTGATCCAGACGTGTAATAATGTATCAAATCAGGCACACATGTTCTTGGAACAGCGGCGGCGCTCACATATCTGCAGCGGATCAAAGATATGCCTCTTGCTCCGTGGCCTGTTTATCGTTCTTTAGCTTGTACATGTCCTCATATCCTGGAAACACATGGAATTGGATTTAGTGATTGATGCCTGCCAGATCCATCGCGGCAAAGGGCATTACGAGTGAACCACAACACAAACCTGAGCCAACTAATGATGGGCAGAAAGTTCTACAGGTTGTGTGAATTCATATCGAGTACAGACAAGTTAGTATAGGATTACAATGAGCAATAGAAAGTCTACGGACATGTTGTCTTCTTAGCCAGTTTTTCTCATTTCCTTTTGTAACCATAAACAGGTATTGAACAATTCATGCAGAGAAACATATCGACAAACACGATATGCAACCAAATGAATGGACCAACTGCAACTGTATCAGAAACATGACAGCATGACTTACATTTTTTTGTTGTTAAGCAGGTTAAAATGCTGCGTTTTTTTCCTTCCATCCACCAATGCAACAAAAAGATGGCGCTCTTAAAAGAAAAACAAAAATCTTCAAAACAAGAGTCAAACAATCCTAGTGGTTCATTCAAATGCACTAGCCTCCACACATATGGTACCTCACACAGGAAGGTGTTCAATTTTAATGTAAGCCAACCTAGTTCTTTCGCCATGGCCAAGAGCCCAGAGGCATGCAGTTGAAGAACAGAAAGAAAAGGAAACTGAATGAATTTGAAAGGCACATACCATTGCTGCGGTCCACCCCATCCCAATGAAGGCCAGGTTTTATACCATAACGGTTTGGAGGAGGATCTACCCCACGTTTCAGCCAGCTGTGAGGAGGTACATTTTGAGGAACTATATAGCCAGATTCCTTCATCTTTTCATCATCTCCCAAGTCATTGAGAAGGAAGTCCGTATCTTTGCGCTGCAATGCATTATCACCCATTAACCAGAAGAATTAAGCAACTCCAAATAAAAAAAACTGCAGTTACCTTCACAAGATGAGCCATAGGATCACCCCATCAGAGTCTGTTCTTCAGCATGCTGTCAAGCTCAGGATCATCCCTACACGTAAACAAACTCAACTTTAAATATATTTTTTAGTTACAAAACTCCATGTTCATTTTGACAACAAAAGGCAGACAACACCAACAATAAGGATTACATTGTTCAAAGCAGGTGCCTATTATCGGTTGCACAAATTCTCAAACTAAGTCAACAAGGATCATGCCCCTTTCTGTGCAAGTTTAATAAGAAATAGTACCTTGTTCTCGCAAATGGCTTCTTCTTCTCATCTTCAAGCTCCTTCACTCAAGCCTCAGCTGCTCGTTTCTGCATCAATCCTTTACCCCATTCTATATGTTTTTGCTGCCAACAGAAGAACACCAGTTATTACTTATTAGCTATAGGCAACAACGTCCAAGATAGAGATCCTGTATTGAAATGACTCCACACAACTGAGGAAGAGGAAAAGGTATGACAAGTGATTATTCGATCATTTGCTGCATTACATTCCATACTACGATGAACTCACTAATAAGTGAGATGATTTCAACTAATCTGATTCCCTCATATCCAGCAAGTGTCTTATCTGAATTTGTATCTCATAGCATGAATAGAGTGCTTACATGGTACAGGGAACAGGGGAACTTGGCACAAAAGGAAACCAGATTTTGGTTTATGCAACAGTAACAGCTTGTATGAGAGTGAACAAAGTTGGCATTAACAAGCTCTGTGCCTTTAATGTTGTAATCTTTACAGTACTGAGTCGGAGCTTTCATAGTTTTCTGTTTCCTGATTAGTCATTATCCTTTTATATGTAGTGCCTATTCTTCTAGGCACTCTGCACATTGCACACCCTTTATTCTGACGGTCCCAAGGTAACATTTTATTCAAATAAGTTAAGAAATGTTGGTGTTTGCAGGCAAAGAGAAGTGTGTGGCATAGTGCATTTTCTGCATTTTTGCCACAAGAACACAACACAGTATCAGGATAAGATAATTAGCACAAAACAATTCCTCAAATCTATATTCTGTACTACTGGAAACACATGAATTTTCATGTGGCAAAGTATAATTACCAGATAAAACACAAAGATGACTAATAAAAAATCCAGAGGAAGAGCATATATTTACCTTTGGCTTCTGTATGTCTTCTTGATTTATCCTTTTTCCTGGGAAACATCAAAATGCAATATTACCGCAGAAACTAGAATGTCTACATAGGTAACTGCCACCAAAATAACCAAAACATGATAATGCATAGTGCATACCTTCCTTGTCTCGGAACACTGCCTTTGCCCCTTTACCTGTGAACGAAGGGTCATGTGCTGCAAACCTAAAAGACAAACATCGTACGGCATATCACAAATCTCAGCAGAAGGAGTAAGCATATGTATACGAAGACATGAAGTATCACTCACTTGAGCTTCTCATACTCCTTAATCTTTCTGATGTCCTCTTTAACTTCCTCTGTTGACATCAACCCAGCTCTCCTTGTCTCTTTCAGAGCCCCTTCCTTTCTAACCTTCCTTAGAGAAGTGTCTCTCTCCTTACGAGGTGGAGATAATCATCTAGCACAAACTTCGACCCATGGTTGAGAAATATCCTATCCCCCGGGCTCTGTCCCAAATTTTGTCTTCCTGTGAGAGACAGGTCGTCCAGTTGTGCCGAGTCCTGGTACTTCCGTCTTCGTGGTGGAGAGACGTCCTCGGGCTCCTCCGAGTCATGTCGTGTCCGGTGCCGAGGGGAAGAGTCGTTCTGAGGCTCCTCTAAGTCATGTCTCGTGCGCCTCTGTGGTGGCGAGATGTCCTAGGGTTCCTCGGAATAATGGCGAGCTTGTCTCCTTGGAGGAGAGGGCTCGTCTTGCCGCCTAGACTTACGTGGTGGTGACAGATCGGCTCCCTCTCATGTACCCCCCTCCCCCCTCAGGGTGATGGCGTGCCACGTCGCCTTTGCCACCTAGTTACTACTTCTAGTTCCTCATCACCCGGTGCTTCTTTATTGACCTCTACATTTGAGCCCCTGACTATGCTAAAGATTACAAGACTTTAATGTCTACTAGATGTTTGTTTTGGTTCTCCATCGACAGTTTGCAGGTTTTGAGGTACATTTCCATGGATCTGTGGTACTTGACCGTCTTTTCATATGACTCATGATTCTTCTAGTTTGTCGTACATTCAAACCTGTGGATTCTCCTGTTCATGTTCTTACTTCTGATGGTGCTTCCCTCCCAGTCGATAATGAAGGCACTCTTAGAACTTTGTCTTGTCATGTTCCTTGACTTACCATAGCTCATTCTCGACTTTGACTCTTGTTCTGATTAGGATCGTCACATTGGTGCTCGCCCTCGACGTTGTGACTCCTAGGGCCTCCTGGAGCTTGACTGGCTTCAACTTCCCTTCACCTCCGTTACCTCAACTACCAGCTCTTTGTGGCATCATCGTCTTGGTCACTTGTGTGTCTCGTCTCTCATCCTTAGTTCGACGTGGTCTTCTTGGATATGTCTTTGGCGGTGTGCCTTTAGACTGTCAGGTTTGTCGGCTTGGTAAATATAGTTACCTTATCCTCACAAAGAGACTATGTTGCGGCGTCCTTTCGATATTGCTCACTCTGATGTTTGTGGCCCTGCTCCCTTTGCCTCGAAAAGAGTCATCGTTACTATATTATCTTTGCAGTCTTGTCCTTTCAATGCACATACAACCTCTCCTTCGGCCTTGCCCATTGAGGATATATCTTTCCCCACTTCTCCTAATACACCTATGACTTATGTATTGTCCTCGTCAACGCATCCCATTGTGTCTTCCCGTACTATTATTATAGACCCCATGCCACCGGCACTTGCGGCTTCCCCACCACTCATCTATTGTCCTCGTCAACGCATCCCATAGTGCCTTCCCGTACCACTATTGTAGACCCCATGCCATCGTCACTTCCGGCTTCCCCACCTCGTTCGTCACCTAAGGCTACCTCACCTCGCTCGTCCCCTAAGGCTTCTCCGATGATTCTCGGGGTGTGACTTTTGATGAGTCTTGTCCTTTATATCCACATCCATCCTCTCCTTCGGCCTTGCCCATTGAGGATATTTTTCCCCACTTCACCCGATATACCTATGACTCATGTATTGTCCCTGTCAACACATCCCATTGTGTCTTCCCATACTACTATTGTAGACCCCATGCCACCGGCACTTGCGGCTTCCCCACTACTTTGTCCTCATCAACGCATCCCACCGTGTCTTCCCGTACCACTGTTGTAGACCCCATGCCATCGTCACTTGCGGCTTCCCCACCTCGTTCGTCACCTAAGGCTACCTCACCTTGCTCGTCCCCTAAGGCTTCTCCGATGATTCCCCCCGTCCTCTTCTTTACCACATTAGTTGTCCGTGTGTTGCGGATTCTTCTGATACACCATTACCCTCAACGACCATGTCTCCTTCTGTTGGCAGTGCAGTCGTCCGCGTGTTACGGATTCTTTTGATACACCATCACCCTCAACGACCATGCCTCCTTTTGTTGGCAATGCACCCCCTTAAGCTCAACCTACTTATGTCTTCCGCTTCCACATAGCATCAGGATACCACCCATGCAATGTAGATCCATGAACCTACCCATAAACTATTGTTGCATCGCCATCCGAAGTCGCTGCCTCGACGTACAACCACCATCTGAAGCTGCCGCTGCGACATCCACCGAGCCTGACGACAAAGCAACCCTGTCAATCCGATAATCACAACGGAGAGGGACATAGCACCACAATGAGGCCTTCAGGAAGGAAACAACATGCAAGGTCGCCATCATCATCGGTGCCAACCATAGTAAGTGCAGGCCTTTCCCCATCACTAAGTCACACAAGGGAGCTTAGACTACATGGTAGCACACATAGCAGAGTGCCCTGCTAAACGACAACCAAACACACCCACACGACACAATATTTGTGGCACCATACTCCATAACGGCCATGTCATGCCATCCCGTGTAGCAAATCCATGTGTAGACATCGTATCTACCCACAACCGCTCGCCGCCACGGCTGACGCGCATGCACAGGGTGGTGGATGATGCCTTTCTCCTCCAAGTGCCCTCTTCATCCCTTCCCCACACCGGTCGGCTCCGAGTCCAAAGGCTGCGGTGGTCTACTCCCGGCAACGTTTTCACCCCTTCCCCTACACCTCATGTGTACTCTCCACTGCCTGCCAGTCCGGCTGGGCATCCTTTGCATGGCTACGAATTGTTGTGCGCTGCCTTGTTCCTACATCCCATGCTCCCATGCAGGTTGCCACCATGGCCACAAGCTCAGCACCACCACCGGCGGAGCAGGAGCATAGGCAGTCGGCACCGTCTCCGTCTTACGCAAGGACGCAGAGCGCCCAAGAGCACGACGCTACCAGTCGCCAAGGCGAGGGAAGCCCAACAAGGGAACATGGAATGCAGCATCAAGTGCGTGGCACAGAACCCGCAAACAGTGTAAGGATGCCAAGCCAAATCGACGAGGAACGAAGAGTGCACGAGAGGTATGGGGAAGCGATGAAAACGCTAGCATAAGCGGCACACACCCCCTATCCTCTGCCTTTTCTTCACTTGAACTTGCGAAGAGGAACCCTGAGCTGACTTGCTCATCCTAGTTTTGCCCTAATGGTACTCTATAGGACATGTCACTTCCTTTCCCTTTAGCACCTAGGGAGGGTCCTTGACCGGCGTGGGGTTGCCTACAATCAATAACCTCTTGCAAGGTGGATTCGTACCAGAATCCCCTTAATTAACATTGTTTGGATTAACATTGCATCTACCCGTATTTCCATTCGAAGGGTCAAAATCATCTTTCTCCTTATACATTCGGTTGGGTCACCCCAAATTTCCCTCCACAACCACCTTGGCCCTACTAGCCCAGCCACCTCTTTCACAGGTGGTGCTACCACGAGGTTGAGCAATGAACTCATTTCTAGGCTAGAACCACATCTAGGTTGGAACCATCATAAAACTGCCAAACCGAAACTTCTTTGGATCACGAACCCCATCCCCACATTGTTCTATAACATGGCCAATCGTATCTTAATTGGCGCCAAACAAGATAGCTTCTCGAGATTCTACCCATGAGTACATCTCTCATTTGTTGCATGGATTCTTGTTGAGCGGGGCACACTTGCTCAATTCTCTTGTCATGGTGCTCATGCTCAAAATGGTGCCGATGAGCGCAAGCAGCGCCAGTTTCTTGAGGCTGCTCGTGCATTGATGATCATCACCTCTCCTCCGCCTTCCTTATGGGTTGAGGTTGTTTCTACTTCCACCAATCTCACCAACATTCAGCATTCCTCTGCTCCACAAGGTGACATTCCCATCGAACGTCTTTTTGGTCATTCTCGTGACTACTCGACGCTTCGTTTGTTCGATTGTGTTTGCTATGTTCTTCTTGCCCCATGTGAACACACCAAACAGACTGCTCAGTCTATTGAATGTGTCATCTTAGGCTACGATGATGAGGATAAGGGTTATCGGTGTTAGGATCATGTCGGTTGTTGGATGCACATTTCTCAGGGTCTGACTTTTGATGAGTCTCGTCCTTTCTATCCACGTCCATCCTCTCCTTCTGCCTAACCCATTGAGATATTTCTTTCCTCACTTTTCCTGATACACATATCACTCATGTATTGTCCTCATCCACGCATCCACTGTGTCTTCCCGTACAACTGTTGTAGACCCCATGCCATCATCACCTGCGGCTCTGCACCTCATCCGTTACCTAAGGCTACCTGACCTCGCTCGTTACCTGAGGCTTCTCCAGTGATTCCCCTCTTCCTCTTTACCACATTGGTCGTTTGCGTGTTGTGGATTCTTCTGATGCACCATCTCCCTCAACTACCATGCCCCTTTTGTTGGCAACACATTGCCTCCAGCTCAACCTACTTATGACTTCTGCGCTCCCCCACTTCCACCTATTGACCGTTGTAGTTATTCGGAGTCATTCTTCTCAAGGCGACTTCTTATAGTGGTCGTGGTGTTCATCCCAAACGGCAGCATGCAATGGCAGAAGATATTACTGCTCATGAGCGCACAGACACGTGGGATCTCATTTCCCTTCCTGTGGTCGTCCCATCACTTATAAGTGGTTTACAAGGTTAAGACTAATGGTTCTCTTGAGCGTTACAAAGCTCGTAGTGTGGCTCGTGGCTTTCAGCTAGAATATGGTCGTGACTACGATGAGACATCTGCTCATGTAGCCTACATGACCACTATTTGCACATTTCTCGTTATGGCTTCTATTCGTCACGGGCTTGTCTCGTAGCTTGATGTCAAAAAATGCCTTTGTTAATGGTGAGTTGCACGAGGAGGTCTACATGTAGCCACCACCTGGGTATTTTGGTCCTGATGGCATGATCTTTCGTCTTCGTCACTCTCACTATGGCCTTAAGCAAACCCCTCATGTCTGGTTTGAGCGTTTCATCTTAGTGGTGATTGTGGGTGGTTTTCTAGCGAGTGCTCATGGTCTTGCACTTTATGTCCACCTTTCAGCTCGTGATCAGACTCTTCTTCTATATGTCGATGACATGACCATCAGTTCATCACTGGTGAGCACAGTGGCTCGAATGAAGGGCGATGAGGCTCAGAGGTGGTAAGGTTTGTGTTGTAGGCGGGGGTCTTTAAATAGCGGGCGTTAGGGTTGGCGTAGCGATGGCTGAAATTCGCACTGCCCGAGTTGGCTTCTCGTTCGCAACGGCAACACGAATGTCGGGTAGGTGAATGGCGGTCAGCCTGGTTGAATGTAGTAGGAAGTCGTCCCATCGGCCCGTCCGGTCACGTCCGCTCTGAACCAGCATAACGAGATGAGAGCGGCAGGCCGAAGCAGCTTTTCGACAAAGGAATCTGTGTGCAGTTTAGCATCCCTAAGAGAATCTGCCACACCTTGAGTCCATGGTTGTACAAAGGAATCTGCCTAATATGTTACTTACTATGAAAAGAACCCATTCCTAACTCGGTTAAACTTGCCTAGCTTGGAGTGCGGCAAAGTATGGTAATGTTTGGCTATGAAACCAAACAGATCTTAAACCTCATATAATCTAGCTTATGGACTTAAATGGGTACTGCAGTTCCATACATTAGAAAGGAAAATAGAACGTTACTTCAATCTTTAGTTCATAGTCAACAGTAACGCATACCAAGTTGTTCAGAGCCGATGCAGCATGTAGATCTCTCAGTCCAAATGCTTCTTTAGCTTCCTGTAGGGCTGCCTTGAATAACTTCTCAGATTCATCTAGTTTTTCCTGAAAAATGGATATAAATGGATATAATAGACTGACAACAATTGTAATTTAAAGTTTGGATCAAGTAGGAGTAACTAAAGAGACACGCCTCCTTTCCCTTGCATAAAGTGATACTCCAACAAACATTAAGATGTTAAAAACTTGTAACACACAGGGTAGGTATTTGGTCCAAACAGTCACACTTAATTGAAACGTTCAATAGTTGCATGATTTCGTAACTGAAGCAAGGCCTTGGAATATGTACTTACGATAAGAGAAGTTGCTAAACCCAAGCTTTCAAAAATAGCAATAAAAAATATCATGGCAAATTAGCACCCAGTTTCTGTATATCAACATGAAACAGCACATAGTTCAATGACAGGCTAAACCTTCCAAATCCACATCGTTTAATGAGGAAACTGAAGGG
>NC_041392.1:41633982-41639883 GCF_002162155.2 Triticum dicoccoides
CAGCAAGTAACAAAAAAGTGTGAACCAACCAGGTTACATGAAAATCGGTCATCATCAGGGGACTAAGAACTAGAGTTATTCTTTCTAGGCTATGATGTATGAACATGATGGTGGTTGAATTTTGCATCATTTTCGGGAAACACATATAAAAAAGAGAATTATGTTTGAACAGAGGAGGAAACTATAATGTAGAAAGTGTTTTTCTCAGAAGGATAATGCCAAAAGGTGGTTCAGATGAAGGCAAGGATAATGAGATATTTGCTTGCAGGAAAAACTCCTGTCTTTTATCACTGCACATTCGCCATTTGATCGTGTGTTCATTTGAGATCACCGAACCATCTTCTATACGACGTAGGCCAGTAACATTTGCATCAACTTGCTCACTTGTAGCTGCTGGAGTAGCCAAATCATCCTGAACCAATAAAGAGTTGCTGCTCAGCCCAAGAACAACAGCTGTAAGACGACTGGAATTGGAATTGTCATGGTATCACATATGATAGTTATTTCATTAAATTAAAAGGCAGAGTCTGCATATACAGAGACAAGACCTGCTTGCCCAACTGAAGTCACCATCAGTAGAACCTGCGTATACATACGTTGAACCCTTACAACTGAAGTGGCCATCAGTAGAACCTGAGAGACAAAATCATCCATCCATATTGTTAAAATGATGGCCACAGCAAAACAAGAGCAGTAACACTCTTAGTTGCAATAGACACGATACCAGCGGCGCCGATTTAATATTTCAACTCAATTCATTATAACAGTTTATCATCAAAATGTACCAAGCATTAGTGTTGCGTATTCCGAGACGATGCCCAATGTGCACGGGGGTCGTATTACCGTACCGCACTCCTGCAGGTTCGAGTCCGGCCAACTCCCATGATATGGAAGGCATACCAATCTGGGGCAGCAGAGCAAAGGCTCACCACACCAATCGCCCTAATGGCCTAATCTACTCTTAGGCCGCCATGATCCTCGCCTATGTCGCACTGCATTCGCTCAAACAATCGAAGGCAGCATCATCGCAATTTCACACTACATCCACTCAGAATGCAACCCAGACCGCATCGTCAAAGTACCCACCAAGACACCATCGGTCCACCTCGCTACAGTTGCTAAACTGAACTCTCCAGACCCGGCGTGCTGATCCTGTGAGGGGTCGAGAGTAGAGACACGGGGAAGCGCTCACCTGAGGTGGGAGGCCGCGCCGGCGGCCGCGCGGGGCAGGTCGAAGCTCCGCGAAGACGACGCGGCGGCGAGATGACCCGCCGAGGCGAGGCGAGCGTGCCGCAGTAGCGAAAGCAGCCTCTGCCGCGTGTACATGCTCCGTTCGCTTCTGGCCTCGCTACCGGCGGCAGGCGGTGGCGGTGGCGGCGACGCTTGCTGTCTCTCCGTCGGCGGCAGCGCCAGGGAGGTGGCCAGCGCGACTCGAGAGAGAGGGAGGGGTTTGGGCCTGGGCCTGGACCAGGCGGTCGGTTATACAGTAAAAAAGTTTAGGGCTTGGCGGTCGGTTATAATTTGGACTCCTGCAACTGGGGGCCCAATACCAAACAATCGGCCCAATAGCCACCGGGATGCACGGAGGGGTTCGCTGCGTATCGGCACTCTTCGACCAGTCAACCTCGGCCCCGACCGTAACCCTAGCCGCCGCCGGCGACCAGCTCCGCCGCGGCTGCGGCGGCCGGCGTAGGAGTGTGAGGCCCCGGAAGGGGATCGAACTAAATGAAGACGCAGAAATGATGTGGCAGCGAATTTTACTTGAGATCCCCCGATTTGGTCCGGTACATGAAGAGGACGAACCCCAGAATAATTTCGTTTCCACTGAGAATAATTGTGCTGGCGAGGCGAGCTGCTGTGTAACCATCATTTGCACCATGTTGACACCATTGATTGGCTGGGCTCTGCTTTACTCGTGTAACTATTGTTGGCCACAACACCTCTCCCTAAGCTGACAGATGCTTGCAACAATCTTTTGCACAAAACTGACCCAGGCAAACCCAGACTTGCTCACTAAAAGTTTCTATGTTTCGGCCAAATCCCATATACAACAGAAGGATGGCACCGGTACTCCTCCGTGCCAAAACATACATGTTACAAAATGTTTAAATGTGTCGAGGAGAATTCAGTAGCAGAATCCAGCAAATACACAACAAAACTGCGTGGCTACTCGAGCAAATCATTTACGGTCATCATGTGTTCGAAGAAATGATGTTCAAGGGCATCGCTTTCTTTCCTTTCAGGCACATTGGGCAACCTCAGCAACGGATCCAGCCAGCATGCCACCAGACATGTTCTTGGGACAGCTGCGGCGCTCACATATCTGCGACGGACCAAAGGTAGGCCTCCTGCTCCGTGGCCTGCTTGTCATTCTTTAGCTTGTACATGTCCTTCTCGTATCCTGGAAACACATGTACATGGATTTAGTGATGGCTGCCACACACTCATGGCGGCAAAAGCGCATTACAACTGAACCAGAACATATATCTGAACCAACAGATGATGGACGGAAAGTTATATAAGTTAAAACGCACCCAAGACAAGATGTGTGAATTCATATAGAGTAGCAGACAAGTTAGTATAGGATTACAATGAGCAACGGACAATGTCTGTGAACATGTTCTCTTCTTTGCCGACACGATATATATTAGTAATCCTCCTGTAAACTAATATAAGATTGTTTAGATCACTGAAGTTTATAGAGGGAGTACTGTTTTTCTCATCTCATTTTGTAACCATAACCAGGTTTTGAACAATTCGTGCAGAGAAACATATCTTGGCTACAACAAGCATGATATGCAAACAAATGAATGGACCAACTGCAGCAACTCTATCAGAAACATGACAGCGCGACTAACAGTTTATACAGTTGTTGAGCAGGTTTAAATGATGTGTTTTTCCTTATCATCCACCAATGCAACAAAGAGATGGCACTCTTAAAAGAAACACAGATCTTCAAAACAATAAAGGTATGAAGTGAAACTCAAACAATCCTAGTAGTTTATTTAAACACCAGCATCCACACATACTAGGTAGCTCACACAGGAAGGTGTTAGTTTTTCATACCTACAATTTAAGCCAACCTGGTTCTTTTACCATGGCCAAGAGGCACGCAGTTGAAAAAAAGAAAGGGATACTGAATAAATTTGAAAGGCACATACCATTGCTGCGGTCCACTCCATCCCAATGACGGCCTGGTTTTATGCCATAACGGTTTGGAGGAGGATCTACCCCACGCTTCAGCCAGCTGTGAGCAGGTACATTTTGAGGAACTATAAATCCAGATTCCTTCATCTTTTCATCATCTCCCAAGTCATTGAGAAGAAAATCTGTATCTTTGCGCTGCAATGTATTAGCACACATATCAACCATTAACCAGAAGAAATAGCATCAGCAGATTTAATTAAGCAACTCCAAATCAAAAGCTGCAGTTACCTTGACAAGATGAGCCATAGGATCACCCCATCGGAGTCTGTTTTTGAGCATGCCGTCAAGCTCAGGATCATCCCTGCACGTAAACAAACTCAACTTTAAATACTTCTAAGTCAGTTATAAAGCTCCATGTTCATTTCGACATAAAAAGCAGACAACACAGACACCAAAAATAAAGAGTACACTGTTCAAAGCAGGTACTGTATTGTCGATTACACAAATTCTCAAATGAACTCAACAAGGATCATGCCCCTTTATAAGCAAGTTCAATAAGAAAAAGTACCTTGTTCTTGCAAATGGCTGATCCTTCACATCTTCAAGCTCCTTCACTCGAGCCTCGGCTGCTCGTTTCTGCACCAAACCTTTACCCCATTCTATATGTTTTTCCTGCAAATAAGAACACCAGCTATTATTTATCAGCTATAGGCAGCGGCACCCAAGATAGAGATCATGTATTGAAATGACTTCAGATAAGCGAGGAAGAGGAAAAGGTATGATGAGTGATTATTTGATCATTTGCTGCATTTTGTTCCATTCTACGATGAACTTACAAATAAGTGAGATGGTTTCAACTAATTGATCTCCCTCATATCCATGTGTCTTATCTGAATTTGTATGGATCAGTAGTTCACAACATGAATAGAGAACTTACAGGGAACAGGGGAACTTGACATAAAAGGAGACCAGATTTTGGTTATGCAAAAATAACAATTTGTATGAGAGTGAATAAAGTTGGTATTAACAAGCTCTGTTCCTTTTAATGTTGTATAATCTTTATAGTACTGAGTGGGAGCTTTCATAGCTTTTCTGTTTGCTGATCAGTAGTTATCCTTTTATATGTAGTGCCTATTTTGTTTCGACACATAGAAGAGGTGTTCGTCTAGGCACCCTGCACATTGAACACCCTCTATTCTAACGATCCCAAGGTAACAATTTATTCAAAGAAGTTCACAAATGTTGGTGCTTGCGGGCAAAGAAAAGTGTGTGGCATAGTGCATTTTGCCATTTTCTACAGTTTTGCCACAAGAACACAACACAATATCAGGATAAGATAATTAGCACAAAACAATTGCTCAAATCTATATTCTATACTACTAGAAACATATGAATTTTCATGTCAATTAACCAGATGTCCAGATAAAACACAAAGATGGCTAATAAAAAATCCAGAGCAAGAGCATATATTTACCTTTGGCTTCTCGTCTTTCTTTGCCTTCTGTATGTCTTCTTGATTTATCCTTTTTCCTGGGAAACGTTACAAAGCAATGTTACCACTGAAACTAGAATGTCTACATAGGTAACTACCACCAAAATGACCAAAACATGATAATGCACAGTTCATACCTTCCTTATCTCGGAACACTACCTTTGCCCCTTTACCAGTGAACGAAGGGTCCTGTGCTGCAAACCTAAAAGACAGATACCATACAACATATTACAAATCTTAGCAAAAGGAGTAAGCATATGTATTCCAAGACATGAAGTATCACTCACTTGAGCTTCTCATCCTCCTTAATCTTTCTGATGTCCTCTTTAACTTCCTCTGCTGACATCAACCCAGCTCTCATTGTCTCTTTCGGAGCTCCTTCCTTTCTAACCTTCCTTGGAGGAGAAGTGTCTCTCTCCTTACGAGGTGGAGATAAATCATCTGATGCAGACTTCCGACCCTTCCTTGGTGGAGAAATATCCCCATCACCCAGGCTCTGTCCCAAATTTTGTCTTCTTGCGAGCGACAGGTCGTCCAGCTGTGCAGAGTCCTGGCGCTTCCGTCTTCGTGGCGGAGAGATGTCTCCGGGCTCCTCCGAATCATACCGTGACCGGCGCCGAGAGGGGGAGTGGTTCTGAGGCTCCTCCGAGTCATGCCGAGTCCGGCGCCGAGGGGGGGAGTGGTTCTGAGGCTCCTCGGAGTCGTGCCTCGTGCGCCTCCGTGGTGGTGAGATGTCCTGGGGTTCCTCGGAATCATGGCGAGCCCGCCTCCTTGGAGGAGAGGGATTGGCTTGCCGCCTGGACTTCCGTGGCGGTGACAGATCGCCTCCCTCTCCTGTACCCTTGCCATCCGGCGAGGGTGTGTCACGCCGCCTTTGCCTCTGCCTCGGAGGCGAAATATCACTCCCCTCAGCACCTCCACGCTTAGGAGATGGCGTGTCACGCCGCTGCCTTCGCCGCGGGGGAGAGAGGTCCTCCTTCCTCCCGGCGCCACCTCCCCTCTCAGGCGACGGAGTGTCGTTCCGGCGGCCGCGGGGCGAGCCACTGCCCGCAGGCTCCGGAACAGGCAGAGTGACCCACCCGCTGCCGTCGTTAGCGATGGAGTTGTAGGGGCGGGCGGTCCGGATCGCCTCCATGCGCCGCATCCGCTTCACCTCGATGTCCTCGTCCACCTGAGGCTTCTCGTCCCCTGCGGACAACCCACCACACGCCCGATTCCAGTCAAAACTCACCGCGAATCTGGCGAAATCCTCGCGAATCAGA
>NC_041392.1:41640149-41672658 GCF_002162155.2 Triticum dicoccoides
GGGCAAAGGCACGGCTCGATGGGGAGCGGCGCCGGCGGCTAGGGTTCGGCTGCGGCGAGGACGGCCGGGGTGGACCGGACGGGACTGTCTGAGCTGTGGGGGGGAAGAGAGGGGCTGGCGGCCTCCAATATTGTGTCGCCTCTCGACCGGCGGCAGGGGCTGGCGGCAACGGAGGCGGCGGGGACTTTCTCCGTCGGCGGCCAGCGCGACTCGAGAGAGGAGGGAAGGGTTTGGTTGGGTCAGGGCCAGGACCAAGCGGTCAGTTTTAATTCAGGTCACAATAATACCCAACAGATGGCCCAATAACTACCGTAAAGCAACTTTTTTTTGAGGACTAACCTAGCAGTTCGCCGCAAAGGCTATATCTATTTTAGTTTTTGAGCAAAAGGCTATATCTTGCTTTATTTTTGTTTATTTTTTGAGTGCTCGGCTATATCTTGCTTATACCGAGTGTTCTTTCGGTCTCGCCTGAAGCATTTTCATACCCGCTACCGTTTCAGACCGGCCCCTTTTGCCGTCTGTTTTTTCCATTTGCGGGATTTTTTGTTTCTTTTTATTTTTCGTTTCATTTTATTTTTTTTCCTGGTTTTCTCCATTTCTTCAACGGATTTCTTCAGTTTTATGTTTTTTCCTTTTTCACCAGTTTTCTTCAACGGTTTTCATTGGCTTTTCTTTTTTTTTCTTTGTCTTTGTTTCTTTCTCGGGTTTCATGGGTTTTTTTGCTTTTCTTTCTTTTTTGATTTTACTTCTTCGTTTTTATTTTCTTTCTTTCTTGATTTTAATTGGTTTTCCCTTTTGTTCCTTTGTTTTTGCATACATTCTTGATATTTTTCATATACATGTTTTAAAAAGATCAAATGCTTTATTAACGTTTTTTCAGTACATATTTAACATTTTTCAAATGCTTGATTAATATTTTTAAATATACGATCAACATACACATTTAAGAAAATTTAAATGTTTTTAACATTTTTTAAAAACTTGTTCAATATTTTTTCAAATGCTTGATTATTTTTTTTAAATACATGATAAACTTTTTCACACACATTGTATACTTTATACATTTTTCGTATACATGAGAAAAATATTCTTTATAAACATTTAACAATATTCAAATGCTTGGTTGACATTTTTTCAAAAAAAAATTGATGGAAAGTGCTTTTTAATAATATTTGGAAGTATAAACGAAAGTGAAGAAAAAAAGGAAAAAAAATAAAAGTACGAGGTTGTCGCCTCCGGCACGCCTGGGCTGGCCCATTTATAGAGGCGCCTTACGCGAGAGCACGCTAGGTCTCGCTATAAGCGAGAAATAGCGTTGCCCATAGTTCGTTGGGCGTCGTGTAACCAATTCACTCGACCCCAGCCAAACCCCTGGCCATCGTAGCGACAATGGCCAACGAATGCGGAGACCAACGTGCACACCACCGGTAGGGCGGTGACGTCGCTATTCTCCCCTCGCCGGAGATACGTTAGGGACATGCGAGGGCAGCACCGGCAGGCGGCGGCCACTTGGGTAAGGTCCAATAAACTACTATTGGGGTTCATTTAGTCCCATACTGCTTGAGGATGGTGGATTCAACTGCATTAAAGATGCTGGCCTGAGCAGGGATGTCACCAAGTAGTAGTAGGAGGGGAGTAGAGCTCTTAGTATAGGGTTTAGGATTAGGGGTGTACAGGGTTGGGACTGGAGGGGCACAGGTATGGCGGGGAGCTACAAGGGTAAGGGATGCCCGGCGGCAGAGCCAGGCTGTGGGGGGTTAGGGGCAGGGGCTATGCCCAACGGTAGAGCCAGGTTGTGGGGGGTAGGGCCAGGATATGCCGGACATATGAGGGCAGGGTATGACATGCAGTAGACTAGGTGAGTGTCTACACAGTCGGGTTGTAGGGGGTATAGGGGGGAGCTATACTTCTCAGGAAAATTGATAGAAGGGAGGGTTTGGGGGGTTCAATTCCTCCTAGTGGAGAAATACCCCCCCCCCCTTCCTAAATATAAATCTTCTAGAGATTTCACTACAAACTACATATAGATGTATATAGACATATTTTAGAGTGTAAATTCACTTATTTTGCTTCGTATGTAGTCTATAGTGAAATCTCTAAAAAGACTTATATTTAGGAATGAATGGAGTAATAAAAAAGATAATTAATTTCTAGCTAGTCAAATCACATATTGCAAAATTAAATTTTGCTTGTCTATTACTATGTGTTCTTTCTACAAAACAACAAACTATTACTGTGTGTGTTTTTTTCTGCGGAGAAGTGCTATGACTCGCTATCGTGGGACAAAATGATGTATCCTTGAAACCACCTTTGTGTTCATGGCTAGCTTAAGCTTATCTCATTCTGTCTGATATTTGAATATCTCTATTAACATTCTTATGAGAAGATGAAAACCATATTTGGGCACCCCAAGGAAAAGGATGTTGAATCTACCGCCATTATGAGTTTCTATCAAAACGAAATAATTAAAGAGATGAAGGCAAGTTTAGATGTAAATTTTCGCAATGTGCTTAATCTTTCTTCCACTATCAATGGCCATGTGCTCTCACAAAACAGAAAGATAAATGCTATAGATAAGAAATTTTGTCTTTTCTTCCCCAATACCAAAGATGGCAATACCTAGATCTATTCTTGTTTTTATGCCTAGCTAGGGGCGTTAAACGATAGCGCTTGTTGGGAGGCAACCCATTTTTATTTTTATTCTTTGCTTTTTGTTCCTGTTTAGTAATAAATAATTCATCTAGCTTCTGTTATACTTGTATTTTTTATGTTTTAATTAGTGTTTGTGCCAAGTAGAGCCTTTAGGGTCTTCTTGGATGATTATTGTTTGATCTTGCTCATAAAAACAGAAAATATGCGCTCACGAAAATAATTATCATTTTTACCAGAAAGCGATAAAATACTAATTCCAACTGTAGTAGATCAATATACTTTTTATCCTGGTCTTCCTAATTTTTTAGAATTTTTGAAGTTATAGAAGTATTCGAAATCTCCAGATTACTACACTGTTCTGTTTTTGACAGATTCTATTTTGTGTGTGTTGTTTGCTTATTTTGATGAATCTATGAGTAGTATCGGGGCGTATGAACCATAGAGAAGTTGGAATACAGTAGGTTTAACACCAATATAAATAAAAAATAAGTTCATTACAGCACCTTAAATTGATGGTTTATTTTCTTATAATAACGGAGCTCATGAGATTTTATGTTGAAGTTTTGTGTTGTGAAGTTTTTAAGTTTTGGGGTAAAGATTTGATGGATTTTGAAATATGGAGTGACAAGAGCCTAAGCTTGGGGATGCCCAAGGTACCCCAAGGTAAAATTGTGACGCCCGGATAATTAAGCTATAGTATTCCCATGCTAATGATGCCACATCACCACTATTACTGTTACTAATCTCACGTTGATCCAAATCCGGTTCAAATTCTTCAAATAATAAGTGCAATTCTAAACTTCTCAAACATGAAAACTAAAATGTTCATCATGTGGCAAATAATCCCTAACTTATTTTGATGTTGGAGCCAACCTTTTTCAAAATGTTTAAATGCCCTAAACTAAATAAAAACAATGGCTGAAATAACAATTTAATTGCTTTTTAAATTTTAAAATATTAAACTAACTTGTTTTGGTACCAAACTAGGTTTGGCAGTGGCATGTACTAATGATACTAATTTAGGTGTCGACTCAGTATATTATAAAATTAAAATAAATAGAAACTAAGTTAGAAAGGAAAAATAGATAAAAGGAAAAAGATCAAATAAAAAAACAGAAAAGAGAAAAGGCCTCCCCCACTGGGCCTCGGCCCAGCCATATGCCAGACTGGCCCATCCCCACTCCCTTAACCTCCTGGTGCCGAAACCCTAGCCACCGACATCCCCCACTTTCCTCACTTCGCCACTCCCTCTCCCCTTCCCGGTCTCCATTATCCCCCCCACTCCCCTCGATCTCACACACCTCTCTCTCCCTCCCACGTGCGGATCCCATCGGTGGCAACCGCCGCCCCCGTCGCCTTGCACCCGTGCCGCCGCCGGACCTCACCGGACGTCATCGCCCCTCTCCTTTGCCCCCTCGTTCCAGATCGGGACCCCGCCTCCCCGACGGCGCGACGTCGTTGGATCACCGAGGCCATCTCGCCGTCCTCATCACCCGCGCCGTCCTCGACCTCCTCCTCAACCGCGGCTCCACCGAGCCTCGTCGACGTTCCCCTGCAACGGGGTGAGCCACCGTCCGTCCTCCTCTTCCCTCTCCTCCTTTCATCGGTGTAGGCCGTCGTTCTCGCTGCCCGGTCTACGTCCAGTGGCCGTGGTCACCGCGACCGTGACCGCGCCACCGCAGCCGCCCCGCTGCTCGCTCGCCGCACCCGCGCTGCTGCCCCTTGCCCGCGCGCTCGCTTGTGCTGCTCTGCGCCGTCGCGTGCGCGTGCCCATAGGCCCGACTGCCCGCTTCTTCCGGTCGCCGCTGACCTTGCCCGCCTTTGGCCCTCCCCTCTGCCCTGCCTCCATCGACGCATGCTGCCGCCCGCCCGGGACCGCGCCCACCCCGACCCACGGCTCCGCCGCCTGCCGGCCAAGGGCCGATCCCCTGAGCTCACCCGCAACCCCCTGGCCTCTCCCGTTCAACCTGCGAGCCGCCGTCCCTGCTCGTCGCCGCTTCTCTGTTGCTGCACGTCGGCCCGCGCCCGCCGCTGCCCTCCCACCGGTGACCGCCGGCTTCGCCGGCCTCGTCCACCATGGCGGCCCTGGTTCACCGCACCGGCGCCCGAGCGCTCACGGGGCCCTGCCCCAGCACTCCCTCGCCCGTTAACCAACACACCCGACCCGCTATGGCCCCTCTGGGCCTATGACACTGGGGCCCCACCCCAGAACGTTAAAAAAAGATTTAAAAAATAATAAATATATTAATTTAATTAATTATGTTTAATTAACCTAATTAACTAGTGTTAATTAAATACACAGTAATTAGATTAGTTAAACCCTAATTAGATTAACAGTCAATGACATGTAGGACCCACACATCAGCTTGACCAGTCAACACCTCTGTTGACTGATGATGTCATGCTGATGCAATAATACTATTCTCGAATTTAATTAATAATTAATAAATTAAAAATGATTTAAAACTTTAAAAATTAATATAAAATAATCCGTAATTCAGATGAAAATACTTTGTACATGAAAGTTGCTTAGAATTTCGAGACGAATCCGGATATGCAGCCCGTTCGCCCGCCACACATCCCTAGCATAGCGAACACACAACTTTTCCCCTCCAGTTCATCTGTCCAAAAACGCGAAACACCGGGAATACTTCCCGGATGTTTCCCCCCTTCGCCGGTATCGCGTATCCCTACGTCAGGTCACCCCTAGCACAACGTATTGCCGTGTCTTGTGATAACCCACAAGTATAGGGGATCGCAACAGTTTTCGAGGGTAGAGTATTCAACCCAAATTTATTGATTCGACATAAGGGAAGCCAAAGAATATTCTCAAGTATTAGCAGCTGAGTTGTCAATTCAACCACACCTGGAAACTTAATATCTGCAGCAAGGTATTTAGTAGCAAAGTAATATGATAGTAGTGATAATGGTAGCAAAAGGTAACAATAGCAAAAGTAATATTTAACAATAGCAAAGGAAAAGTAAATAAGCGAAGAACAATATATGGAAAGCTCATAGGTAATGGATCGGTGATAGAGAATTATGCTGAATGTGGTTCATCATGTAACAGTCATAACCTAGGGTGACACAGAACTAGCTCCAATTCATCAATGTAATGTAGGCATGTATTTCGAATATAGTCATACGTGCTTATGGAAAAGAACTTGCATGACATCTTTTGTCCTACCCTCCCGTGGCAACGGGGTCCTAGCAGAAACTAAGGGATATTAAGGCCTCCTTTTAATTGAGTACCAGACCAAAGCATTAACACATAGTGAATACATGAACTCCTCAAACTACGATCATCACCGGAAGTGGTCCCGATTATTGTCACTTTGGGGTTGCCAGATCATAACATATAGTAGGTCACTATAGACTTGCAAGATAGGATCAAGAACTCTCATGTATTGATGAAAACATAATAGGTTCAGATCTGAAATCATGGCACTCGGGCCCTAGTGACAAGCATTAAGCATAGCAAAGTCATAGCAACATCAATCTCGGAACATAGTGGATACTAGGGATCAAACCCTAACAAAACTAACTCGATTAGATGATAAATCTAATCCAACCCATCATCGTCCAGCAAGCCTATGATGGAATTACTCACGCACGGCGGTGAGCATCATGAAATTGGTGATGGAGGATGGTTGATGTGTTGGGGAACGTAGCAGAATTTTAAAATTTTCTACGCATCACCAAGATCAATCTATGGAGTCATCTAGCAACGAGGGAGAGGGGAGTGCATCTACATACCCTTGTAGATCGCGAGCGGAAGCGTTCAAGAGAACGGGGTTGATGGAGTCGTACTCGTCGTGATCCAAATCACCGATGACCGAGCGCCGAACGGACGGCACCTCCGCGTTCAACACACGTACGGTTGGGAGAGACGTCTCCTCCTTCTTGATCTAGCAAGGGAAGGAGAGGTTGATGGAGATCCAACAGCACGACGGCGTGGTGGTGGAAGTAGCGGGATCCCGGCAGGGCTTCGCCAAGCGCAAGCGGGGAGGAGGAGGTGTCACGAGAGGGAGGGAGGCGCCAGGGACTTGGGTGCGGCTGCCCTCCCTCCCCTACACTATATATAGGGGGCCTGGGGGGCGACGGCCCCTACAGATCCCATCTAAGGGGAGGGGCGGCGGCCTAGGGGTGGCTTGGCCCCCAAGGCAGGTGGAGGCGCCCCCACCCCCTTAGGGTTTCCAACCCTAGGCGCAAGGAAGGCCCAAGGGGGGGCGCACCAGCCCACTAGGGGCTGGTTCCCTTCCCACTTCAGCCCATGAGGCCCTCCGGGATACATGGCCCCACCCGGTGGACCCTCGGGACCCTTCCGGTGGTCCCGGTACAATACCGGTGACCCCCGAAACTTTCCTGGTGGCCAAAACTGGACTTCCTATATATAAATCTTTACCTCCGGACCATTCCGGAACTCCTCGTGACGTCCGGGATCTTATCCGGGACTCCGAACAACTTTCAGGTTACCGCATACTAATATCTCTACAACCCTAGCGTCACCGAACCTTAAGTGTGTAGACCCTATGGGTTCGGGAACCATGCAGACATGACCGAGACAACTCTCCGGCCAATAACCAACAGCGGGATCTGGATACCCATGTTGGCTCCCACATATTCCACGATGATCTCATCGGATGAACCACGATGTCGAGGATTCAATCAATCCCGTATTCAATTCCCTTTGTCAATCGGTACGTTACTTGCCCGAGATTCGATCGTCGGTATTCCAATACCTCGTTCAATCTCGTTACCGGCAAGTCACTTTACTCGTTCCGTAACATATCATCCCCTGACCAACCCTTAGTCACATTGAGCTCATTACGATGATGTTTTACCGAGTGGGCCCAGAGATACCTCTCCGTCATGCGGAGTGACAAATCCCAGTCTCGATTCGTGCCAACCCAACAGACACTTTCGAAGATACCCTTAGTGCACCTTTATAGTCACCCAGTTACATTGTGACGTTTGGCACACCCAAAGTATTCCTACAGTATCCGGAAGTTGCACAATCTCATGGTCTAAGGAAAAGATACTTGACATTAGAAAAGCTCTAGCAAACGAACTACATGATCTTGTGCTATGCTTAAGATTGGGTCTTGTCCATCACATCATTCTTCTAATGATGTGATCCCGTTATCAATGACATCTAATGTCCATAGTCAGGAAACCATGACTATCTGTTGATCAACGAGCTAGTCAACTAGAGGCTCACTAGGGACATGTTGTGGTCTATATATTCACACATGTATTACGATTTCCGGATAACACAATTATAGCATGAACAATAGACAATTATCATGAAAAAGGAAATATAATAATAACCATTTTATTATTGCCTCTAGGGCATATTTCCAACAGTCTCCCACTTGCACTAGAGTCAATAATCTAGTTACATTGTGATGAATCGAACACCCATAGAGTTCTGGTGTTGATCATGTTTTGCTCGAGGAAGAGGTTTAGTCAACGGATCTGCGACATTCAGGTCCGTATGCACTCTACAAATATCTATGTCTCCATTTTGAACATTTTCATGAATGGAGTTGAAGCGACGCTTGATATGCCTGGTCTTCCCGTGAAACCTGGGCTCCTTGGCAAGGGCAATAGCTCCAGTGTTATCACAGAAGAGAGTCATCGGGCCCTGACGCATTGGGAATAACTCCTAGGTCGGTAATGAACTCCTTCACCCAGATTGCTTCTTGTGCTGCCTCCGAGGCTGCCATGTACTCCGCTTCACACGTAGATCCCGCCATGACGCTTTGCTTGCAACTGCACCAGCTGACTGCCCCACCATTCAAAATATACACGTATCCGGTTTGTGACTTAGAGTCATCCAAATCTATGTCGAAGCTAGCATCGACATAACCCTTTACGACGAGCTCTTCGTCACCTCCATAGACGAGAAACATATCCTTAGTCCGTTTCAGGTACTTCAGGATATTCTTGACCGTTGTCCAGTGTTCCAGGCCGGGATTACTTTGGTACCTTCCTACCAAACTTATGGCAAGGTTTACATCAGGTCTGGTACACAGCATGACATACATGGTAGACCCTATGGCCGAGGCATAGGGGATGACACTCATCTTTTCTCTATCTTCTGCTGTGGTCGGGCATTGAGCCGTGCTCAATCACATACCTTGCAATATAGGCAAGAACCACTTCTTGGACTGATCCATATTGAACTTCTTCAATATCTTGTCAAGGTACATACTTTGCGAAAGACCAATGAGGCGTCTCGATCTATCTCTATAGATCTTGATGCCTAATATATAAGCAGCTTCTCCAAGGTCCTTCATTGACAAACACTTGTTCAAGTAGGCCTTTATGCTTTCCAAGAATTCTATATCATTTCCCATCAATAGTATGTCATCCGCATACAATATGAGAAATGCTACAGAGCTCCCACTCACTTTCTTGTAAACGCATGCTTCTCCATAAGTCTGCGTAAACCCAAACGCTTTGATCATCTCATCAAAACGAATGTTCCAACTCCGAGATGCTTGCACCAGCCCATAGATTGAGCGTTGGAGCTTGCACACCTTGTCAGCATTCTTAGGATCGACAAAACCTTCCGGATGCATCATATACAATTCTTCCTTAAGGAAACCATTAAGGAATGCCATTTTGACGTCCATTTGCCATATCTCATAATCATAGAATGCGGCAATTGTTAACATGATTCGGACGGACTTCAGCTTCGCTACGGGTGAGAAAGTCTCATCGTAGTCAACCCCTTGAACTTGTCGATAACCCTTAGCGACAAGCCGAGCCTTATAGATGGTCACATTACCGTCGCGTCTGTCTTCTTCTTAAAGATCCATTTATTTTCTATGGCTCGCCGATCATCGGGCAAGTCAGTCAAAGTCCATACTTCGTTTTCATACATGGATCCTATCTCGGACTTCATGGCTTCCAGCCATTTGTCGGAATCTGGGCCCGCCATCGCTTCTTCATAGTTCGAAGGTTCACCATTGTCTAACAACATGATTTCTAGGACAGGGTTGCCGTACCACTCTGGTGCGGAACGTGCCCTTGTGGACCTTCGAAGCTCAGTAGCAACTTGATCTGAAGTTTCATGATCATCATCATTAACTTCCTCCCTAGTCGGTGCAGACACCTCAGGAACAATTTCTTGAGCCGTGCCACTCTTCGGTTCAAGAGGAAATACTTCATCAAGTTCTACTTTCCTCCCACTTACTTCTTTCGAGAGAAACTCTTTCTCTAGAAAGGATCCATTCTTGGCAACAAAGGTCTTGCCTTCGGATCTAAGATAGAAGGTATACCCAATAGTTTCTTTAGGGTATCCTATTGTAACGCCCTCGATGCGGCTATATCTCCTACGTGTCGAAGCACGACTTAGAGGCATAACCGCATTGAAAGCAATGTCGCAAGTAAGGCAATCTTCACAACATCCCATGTAATATAGATAATAAAAGGGGAAGGTACATAGTTGGCTTACACTCGCCACGTCAAACAAGGTACATAAATAGCATTACATCAACCAATCACTCATGGCCCGACTACAGTCCCGACACAGTCCCGACACAGTCCAAATGGTACGAAACTTGACAAGCGGTCTACCGGTAGTAAATCAAGGCCGCTTGGCAAGTCTCGTTCCAATCCAGAAATGTCTAATCCCCACACATGAAAGAAAGGTAGAAATGACCACCGGAGGAGAACGGAGCGCCGGAATGCAAAACGGACAACGGGGAAAATGCTCGAATGCATGAGACAAACACGTATGCAAATGCAATGCACATGATGACATGATATGAGATGCATGACAACAACAACAACACGCGGAGACAAAGACCTAAATCTGAGAAAATAAAATAACTTAGTGCCGGAAACGGCAAGAGTTGGATTACATATTAGGTAAATTATATCCGGGGTGTTACAACACTCCACCACTACGAAAGGATCTCGTCCCGAGATCTAGGACTGGAAGAACGCCGGGTACTCAGAACGGAGGTGATCCTCGCGTTCCCAGGTGGATTCACAGTCGGAATGGTGTGACCACTTGACTTTGAGGAATTTGATTGACTTATTGCGAGTCTTGCGTTCAGTCTCTTCAAGAATAGCAACGGGGTGCTCACGATAAGAGAGATCTTCTTGGAGCTCCATGTCTTCGAAGTTGACGGTGCGGTCAGGAGTCTTGAAGCACTTGCGGAGCTGAGAGACATGGAACACGTCATGCACATTGGCAAAGTTTGAAGGAAGCTCGAGTTGATAGTGAGATCGCCTCTCTTGCTGACGATCTTGAAAGGTCCCACGTATCTAGGGGCAAGCTTCCCTTTGATACCGAAGCAACGAGTACCTTTCATTGGAGAGACGCGGAGGTAAACATGATCTCCGATCTCGAAAGCCAAATCATGGTGCTTACTATCATAGTGGCTCTTCTGGCGCGATTGCGCTGCTTTGAGGTTATCACGAATGACTTTGCACATTTCCTCTGCCTCTGTGATTAAGTCATTTCCCAGAAGTTGACGTTCACCGGTTTCAGACCAGTTGAGAGGGGTACGACACTTCCTGCCATATAGAATTTTGAAAGGGGCCTTGCCCGAACTTGCTTGAAAATTGTTGTTGTAGGAGAATTCAGTATATGGAAGACAATCTTCCCACTTCATGCCGAAGGAGATCACACAAGCCCTAAGCATATCTTCAAGAATCTGATTGACATGCTCGACTTGACCGCTAGTTTGAGGGTGGAAAGCAGTGCTGAAGTGGATGTTGGTGCCCATGGCCTTCTGAAAAGACTCCCAAAACTTGGAGGTAAAGATGCTACCACGGTCTGAAGAGATCACCTGTGGAATACCGTGCAGCGAGACAATTCGATAGGTATAGAGCTCCGCCAATTGAGCTGCAGTGATAGACTCTTTGATAGGCAGAAAGTGAGCCACTTTAGTGAGTTTGTCAATGACAACGAATATAGCATCATTGCCACGCTTGGACTTTGGAAACCCAGTCACGAAGTCCATCTCAATGTGGTCAAACTTCCATTCTGGAATGGCAAGAGGTTGGAGGAGACCAGCTGGCCTTTGGTGTTCTGCCTTCACTCTTCTGCAGACATCACACTCATTCACGAACTGAGCAATCTCGCGCTTCATTCAAGTCCACCAATAAGCCTACTTGAGGTCCTGATACATCTTCGTGCTCCCAGGGTGGATGGAGAGGAGTGAATTGTGAGCCTCGTTCATGATCACTTTACGAAGGTCACCTTTGGGCACGACAATACGATCCTCGAAGAAGAGAGTATCCTTATCATCAAGGCGGTAGCACTTGTACTTGGGTTGACTCTTGGCAATCCCAATCTTCACCTTCTTCACCATAGCATCAAGAAGCTGAGCCTCGCGAATCTGGTGTTCCAAGGTAGGAGAGACTTGAAGGTTGGCGAGGAAACCTTGAGGAACAACTTGCAGATTGAGTTTGCGGAAAGCTTCACAAAGCTTGGGTTGGTAAGGCTTGAGAATCAGACTGTTGCAGTAAGCCTTCCTGCTTAAAGCATCAGCAATCACATTGGCCTTGCCTGGAGTATACTCGATACTCAGATTATACTCTTGAATCATTTCGACCCATCGAGTCTGCCTGAGGTTGAGATTAGGCTGAGTGAAGATGTACTTGAGACTCTTGTGGTCAGTGAAGATGTCCACTTTTCTTCCCAATAAAAGATGTCTCCAAGTCAAAAGAGCATGCACAACTGCCGCCAACTCGAGGTCATGAGTGGGGTAGTTCTTCTCATTGGGCTTCAACTAGCGAGAGGTATAAGCCACAACTTTCTTCTCTTGCATCAAAACTGCACCAAGACCTTGAAGAGAGGCATCACAGAAGACCTCGAACGGTTTGGATTCATCAGGAGGAGTCAGAACTGGAGCAGTGACCAATTTCTCTTTCAAAGTGCTGAAAGCAATGTCACACTCCGGAGACCAAATGTACTTGACGTGCTTCTGGAGAAGGTTTGAAAGGGGATTTGCAATCTTTGAAAAGTTCTCCATGAACCTTCGACAATAGCTTGCGAGACCGAGGAAGCTATGGAGTTGCTTCACATTCTGAGGTGGTTCCAAATTCATAATTGCAGACACCTTCTCAGGATTCACCGCAATGCCCTTGGCAGAGATGATATGCCCAAGGTAAAGAACCTCATCGAGCCAAAACTCGCACTTTGAGAACTTGGTGTAGAACTGATGTTCCCTGAGCTTATCGAGCACCAAACGCAAGTGCTTGGCATGATCTTCCTTGTTCTTCAAAAAGACCAGAATGTCATCGAGATAGACCAAAACAAAGTCATTGGTGTAGGCGTTGAAGATGAAGTTCATCATGCGAGAGAAAGTCGGAGGAGCGTTGACGAGGCCAAAAGACATGACAGTGTATTCATATGAACCATAGCTTGTCCTGAAAGCCGTCTTGGGAATATCTTGCTCACGGTTTCGAATCTGGTGATGACCCATATGGAGATCAAGCTTGGAGAATACTTGAGCACCTTTGAGTTGTTCGAACAGCTCATTGATGTTGGGCAGTGGGTACTTGTTCTTGATAGTCTTCTTGTTCAATGGACGGTAGTCAACACAAAGTCGGTCCGTTCCATCCTTCTTCTTCACAAAAAGAACTCCACAACCCGACGGAGAAGAACTAGGTCAGATGAGACCCATTCTCTCTTGAATATCGAGTTGCTTCTTCAGCTCCTTCAACTCTTCAGGTCCGAGCTTGTAAGGACGTTTGCAAACAGGTTCCGTGCCAGGCTCAAGATCGATGACGAATTCAACTGGCCGGTGCGGAGGCATTCCTGGAAGCTCTTCGGGAAAGACGTCTTGATATTCACAAACGACTGGAATTTGCCCTTCTCATTGAGAGAAAACAGGCGGATGGTATTATCCCGAGCAGCAAAGACAATTACATCCTCAGACGAATGAGTCAATTGAATCTGCCTGGCTGCACAATCAAGCTGAGCCTTGTGTTTAGAAAGCCAGTCCATTCCGAGAATAAGATCAATATCCGAGTTACCAAGAACCATTGGAGAAGCCAGAAACTTGAAATCACCCATCGAGATAGAAATATCTGGAATCTCATAGTTAGCGAGCAAACATCTACCTAGAGAGACAACTGCTAACGGTTTATGCATAACTTGAGCATACCACCCATGCTTAGATGCAAAAGGTCTCGAGATGAAACAATGCGATGCACCAGTGTCAAAAGGTACTTTTGCAGGAACATCGTTAACAGGAAGGTTACCCATGATGACATCTGACGAGTCCTCTACCTGAGCTGCATTCACCATGTTGACCTTGGTGTACTTGGGGTTATGCTTGACCACAGCTGTACTTGCCGATCTCACAGGAGGAGGAGGAGGAGGGAGACGCCTCTGATTGAAGCATTTGTTGGCATAGTGACCCTTCTGTTGGCACTTGTTGCACGTGACCTCTGAAAGCGGACGGTGGTACGGAGCACTCGATCTTGGAGCTTGAGACGAAGTCTTGTTCTGAAAGCCAGGGTTGGGTGGGTGGGAAGATCCACTGCCACCTTTGCTCTTCTGATACGGCTGACGGAACGGAGGAGGAGGAAGCCAATACTTCTGCTGCTTGGCCACTTGAGTAGAGGAAGAAGGAGTAGCATCTCTGACTCGCTTCTTAGGCGCATCACACTTCAGTTGAGCAGCCTCTTGCTTCAATGCCATGTTGTAGAACTCATCGTACCTCAAGGGCTCAAAGAGAACAAGAGCTAGCTGGATTTCTTCTCTGAGACCACCCCTGAACTGGTATATCATGCTCTTCTCGTCAGGGACGTCCTGCTTAGCAAAGCGGGCGAGCTTCTGAAACAACTTGTTGTAGTCATAGATAGACAAAGAGCCTTGCTTCAGGTTGCGGAATTCCTCACGCTTGCTTTCAACCACGTTCTGAGGAATATGATGAGCTTTGAAGTCTTGACGGAATTCATCCCAGGTAATCACACGGCCTCCTCTGGAATCCTTGTACTACTGGAACCATTCTGCAGCTTGGTCTTTGAGTTGGAAGGAAGCGAACTTGACAAAGTCCTCAGGCCTGACGTTACTGCACTCAAAATGCTTGCACAAGTCCACGAGCCAATCGTCAGCATCAGTTGCCTCAACACAATTGCTGAAAGTCTTTGGCCTGTTAGCAAGGAACTGGTTGAGTGTAGGAAAGTGATTCTGATTGTTGCCTTGGTTCCCTTGATTGCGCTCTTGAAGAATTTGCATGATCAACTGCGTGTTTGCATTGGTAGCGGCCATCACAGCTTGCCATGCCTCCGGAGGAGGGGGAGGTGGTGGCGGATCCTGATTCTGATTCTGATTGCTGCTCTTAGCGGGAGCCATCCTGAAGAGGGTGACGTCCGTTAGCACATTGACAGATAACATTTTGAAGCTGAATCAAACGGGTTGAAATTGCAACATATAGTCTTCACATCCGAACAAAATGAATGAATGCATTCCAATTGAAATGGTCACATATCCATAAATTGAGAAGCCACTTAGAATTTAGGTAGAGGAATAAAATCAACAAGGTACGCAGCAAGAACGAATACTCCGTAAGAAATCCCAATCTCAAACCAAATAACTGTGGAAGAAAAACTAGAGCTACAAGAATTCCCACCTATGAAACTCCCGAACCTTTCCATTTATGCAATCAGGTGTTGGGGATACAGGGGAACCATAATATCTCACCCAAATCTAGCAATTCCTACATCCAGCTGTATCCATCCTTCAACACATAACCGAGAAAAACTTCGGAAACCATCTACCTCAACCTTCGAAAAGCATCCGTTATACAAGTTATGGCAATACTCCCGAAATCCCGCCCTAGTACTGGGTGGCGTCGAGGTTATCTCACCAACAACTGCATAAAAGAGATTTTCGATGTCAGCGAACTAAACTCAGGTACTCCAGAACTGCAACGATATAATTGTGACGACAACACCTCGGAGCTCAACTCCCCGGGACACTGCCACAACCCCTAAATGACAGGAGGCACCAAGAACAATGTTCTCGTTACAAATCCATCAGAATGATTCCAAGATATCTGCGTGATCCTAAATTTTTTTTAGTGAAATTTGAGAAGAGAAGAGTCAAAACTCTACGTCAGGATGCCTTACCAGAGCGATGAAGGGACTGGGGAGTAAAAAGAATTCCTAAACTCTCTGATATATAATTCTAAATGACTCAAAACATTTTTTTCTAGACTCAACAACGGCTGCTAAAAACAATCAAGCAGTGGGGGCTCCTAAGGTCGGGGAAGGCTTTGATTACCAACTTGTAATGCCCTCGATGCGGCTATATCTCCTACGTGTCGAAGCACGACTTAGAGGCATAACCGCATTGAAAGCAATGTCGCAAGTAAGGCAATCTTCACAACATCCCATGTAATATAGATAATAAAAGGGGAAGATACATAGTTGGCTTACACTCGCCACGTCAAACAAGGTACATAAATAGCATTACATCAACCAATCACTCATGGCCCGACTACGGTGCCAAAATAAAAGATCAACCCAACATGCGACACGGTCCCGATCGCCCCAACTGGGCACCACTACTGATCATCAGGGAAGGACACCTAGTAACAGCGTGAGTCCTTGTCGAACTCCCACTTGAGCTCAAGCGCGTCATCTGGAACGAAATCATCAGGCCCTGCATCTGGTTTGGAAGTAATCTGTGAGCCACAGGGACTCAGCAATCTCGCACCCTCGCGATCAAGACTATTTAAGCTTATAGGTAAGGCAAGGTAAAATATGAGGAACTGCAGCAAGCGACTACCAAATATGGTGGCTAACCTATTCGCAAAAGAGAGCGAGAAGATAAGGCGAGGCACGAACGGATAACCAGAGAACAACCTGCGCAAACATTACTCCAACACCGTGTTCACTTTCCGGACTCCGCCGAGAAGAGACCATCACGGCAACTCACACAGTTGATTAATTTTAAATAAGTTAAGGTTCAAGTTATCTACAACCGGACATTAACAAATTCCCATCTGCCCATAACCACGGGCACGGCTTTCGAAAGTTCAAATCCCTGCAGGGGAGTCCCAACTTAGCCCATGACAAGCTCTCACGGTCAACGAAGGATATACCTTCTCCCGAGACATTCCGATCAGACTTGGTATCCCGGTTCTACAAGACACTTCGACAAGTTAAAACAAATCCAGCAACACCGCCCGAATGTGCCGACAAATCCCGATAGGAGCTGCACATATCTCGTTCTCAGGGCACACTCAGATTGTCTAAACTTCCGGTAGGCCAGCCCAGAGTTGCCCCTGGTGGCCACCGGTGGCTGACGAGGTGGACCAACACTCAGAGGAGCACTGGCCCAGGGGGGTTTAAATAAGATGACCCTCGGGCTCCAGAAACCCAAGGGAAAAATTGGCTAGGGGCAAATGGTAAAACCAAGGTTGGCATTGCTGGAAGAGTTTTATTCAAGGCGAACTATCAAGGGGTTCCCATTATCACCCAACCGCGTAAGGAACGCAAAATCCGGGAACATAACACCGATATGACGGAAACTAGGGCGGCAAGAGTGGAACAAAACACTAGGCAAAAGGCCGAGCCTTCCACCCTTTACCAAGTATATAGATGCATTAAGATAACAAGGTAATATAATGATATCCCAACAAGAAAATAATGTTCCAACAAGGAACGGTCTCCAATCTTCCCCTGCAACTAGCAACGCTATAAGAGGGGCTGAGCAAAGCGGTAACATAGCCAATCAACGGTTTGCTAGGACATGGTGGGTTAGAGGTTTGACATGGCAATTTGGGAGGCATGATAAGCAAGTGGTACGCATCGTAGCATAGGCATAGCAAAAGAGCGAGCATCTAGCAAAGCAAATATAGAAGTGATTTCGTGGGTATGATCATCTTGCCTGCAAAGTTGTCAGAGTTGACTGGATCCTCGAAAGCAAACCCAACGGGCTCCTCGTTAGCGAACTCGTCTCCCGGCTCTACCCAAATAATACAAACAAGCAAAAAGGACACAATCAACCACGTGCAAAGCTCAAACAACATGATGCAAACATGGTATGCTATGCGGGATGCGAGATGTGATGCATATGCAAGATTTGACAAGGAATGAATGAACCTAGCCTCAAATTGGAAATCCAAGTGTGCCACTGGAAAGGTGAGGTGATTTCGCTTGAAAACGATATAAAGAACGCCGGAATCGGAGACACGGTTTGGAAATGGCAAGCAAAACAAATATGGCACCGGTCTGCGATATACAGCAAGTAGCCATCTAAATGCAACAAGACAAACATGCTACAACACCCAAACATGGCAAAAAAATACTTGGCAGGGATCCATTCAAGATGCTTAACAAAAGAGGAACACTGAGGTACGACCAATTCATCCATTAACAGGTTCAAACAAGCATGGCAAAAGTGCAATTGATAAACAGGTTTCAGACTTAGTGAAATTAACACTTGTATGGAATTTCAGATCAGGTAGCACACTTTGGAGCATGAAAACTAGATGCTACAGGAACTGAGCATGGCAAAGTAAAGCATGGCATGGAGCTACTCAAAGAGCTTAACAAAAGTCCCTTAGTGACCTTGAGCCAAAAGGGATCAGAAAATACAATTGCAAGCATGTGAACATGGCAAAAACATAAACAGATCACAGACTTAGTGAAAAGCTGGAGCATGCACTTCAGATATCAAGTAGGCATGTTTACGAGCTCGATGCACTCACTACAGATCAAGGCATGGCAATCTAAGCATACACCCATCAAGAATACACATTATACAAGCTAGACATGGCAAGAACAATAACATAGCATGCACGGATCAACTACAACATCCTCGGCAAAATCGCTAACAAGTAGACAATCTTCCAGGATTCACGAAATAGCAAAAGTAGAGCTCGATTGACTCAAGCTAGGGTGCTCCATAATTGCAAAAAAATATGGATGGATAGAGCACCACAATGTTAACAAATCATCCTTACTGATCATCCTCAAAAGAGGCACGGATCACTAGGAAACAACATGAACATATGGCATATTGATAAAAACAGATCAAGGACTTAGTGGAATTGCTAAGTCCCTGAAATCAGCATTAACGAATGCACCACTTTGCAAGCTTCTGCTAGTCACCACACACATCACAAAAATACATGGATAGCACCTCTGGAAAGATGACAAAGCATATAACAAAACACATGTAGAGCTCATGAGCATATCATGCACACATTAATCATGGAAAAATGACAAATAGCTACTTGGTGCAGCAGATCTGACGATTAACTCAAATAGCACTCTTCCAACGGAATTTCGGGCATCAAGATGAACTCGAATGAAAATGATGCAATGCGATGAAATGATGTGCTCTCTAAGGCGAACATTTTGATATGCTATATGCCCAAAACGGATCTACGGATGCAAAGTTACGGCACGATGAACATGGCAATTTGGACTGCAGACTTAGGGGAAAAATGGGGTCAACCTAGGGTTTTCAGATCTGGATCGGATCGCCGGCATGGTTCCCGAAGCAGCTCGCCGGAGTTCCTGCGCGGGGTCGCCGGAGTAGAGGTGGGGGAGGCCGGAGAAGTGGTCCCCGGACCAGATCTCACCGGATCCGGCCGGAGCTAGTCGCGGGGCGGCGGAGGAGGGCGCGACCGAGCGCGGCGGCTCCGGTGGCGCGCGGCGCCGGCGAGGGTAGGTGGCGGTGACGGCGAACGCCGGCGGGCAGAGCGGAGGGAGGATCCGGGCGGCGGCCGACTCGATCCTGCGGGCGGCGGGGCGCCCAAGCGGCGGGGCGCGGGCGCGATGGGCTCCGAGGGCCCGCCCTGGGCTCGGCGGGCCTCAGCGGCAGCGGCGGCTGCGGTTGCCACGTGGCGGCGACAGATTGGCGGCAGCGGAATGTCCGGCGGCGGGCGGACGTTGTCCGGCCGCGCGGAGGTGTGGGGAGCTGGGTTAGGGGTGGAATGACCCGGGATTTCAAATGGGGGAGGTATATATAGGCATAGAGGGAGCTAGGAGTGTCCAAATGAGGTGCGGTTTTCGGCCACGCGATCGTGATCGAACGCTCTAGATGATGGAGAGGGTTTTGGTGGGTTTTGGGCCAAAATGGAGGGGTGTTGGGCTGCAAGAACACGAGGCCTTTTCGGTCCCTCGGTTAACCGTTGGAGCATCAAATGAAGTCCAAATGGTATGAAACTTGGCAGGCGGTCTACCGGTAGTAAACCAAGGCCGCTTGGCAAGTCTCGTTCCAATCCAGAAATGTCTAATCCCCACACATGAAAGAAAGGTAGAAATGACCACCGGAGGAGAACGGAGCGCTGGAATGCAAAATGGACAACGGGGAAAATGCTCGGATGCATGAGACAAACACGTATGCAAATGCAATGCACATGATGACATGATATGAGATGCATGACAACAACAACAACACGCGGAGACAAAGACCTGAATCTGAGAAAATAAAATAACTTAGCGCCGGAAACGACAAGAGTTGGATTACATATTAGGTAAATTATATCCGGGGTGTTACAACACTCCACCACTACGAAAGGATCTCGTCCCGAGATCTAGGACTGGAAGAACGCCGGGTACTCAGAACGGAGGTGATCCTCGCGTTCCCAGGTGGCTTCACAGTCGGAATGGTGTGACCACTTGACTTTGAGGAATTTGATTGACTTATTGCGAGTCTTGCGTTCAGTCTCTTCAAGAATAGCAACGGGGTGCTCACGATAAGAGAGATCTTCTTGGAGCTCCATGTCTTCTAAGTTGACGGTGCGGTCAGGAGTCTTGAAGCACTTGCGGAGCTGAGAGACATGGAACACGTCATGCACATTGGCAAAGTTTGAAGGAAGCTCGAGTTGATAGCGAGATCGCCTCTCTTGCTGAAGATCTTGAAAGGTCCCACGTATCTAGGGGCAAGCTTCCCTTTGATACCGAAGCGACGAGTACCTTTCATTGGAGAGACGCGGAGGTAAACATGATCTCTGATCTCGAAAGCCAAATCACGGTGCTTACTATCATAGTAGCTCTTCTGGCGCGATTGCGCTTCTTTGAGGTTATCACGAATGACTTTGCACATTTCCTCTGCCTCTGTGATTAAGTCATTTCCCAGAAGTTGACGTTCACCGGTTTCAGACCAGTTGAGAGGGGTACGACACTTCCTGCCATATAGAATTTTGAATGGGGCCTTGCCCGAACTTGCTTGAAAACTATTGTTGTAGGAGAATTCAGCATATGGAAGACAATCTTCCCACTTCATGCCGAAGGAGATCACACAAGCCCTGAGCATATCTTCAAGAATCTGATTGACATGCTCGACTTGACCGCTAGTTTGAGGGTGGAAAGCAGTGCTGAAGCAGATGTTGGTGCCCATGGCCTTCTGAAAAGACTCCCAAAACTTGGAGGTAAAGATGCTACCACGGTCTGAAGAGATCACCTGTGGAATACCGTGCAGCGAGACAATTCGATAGGTATAGAGCTCCGCCTGAGCTGCAGTGATAGACTCTTTGATAGGCAGAAAGTGAGCCACTTTAGTGAGTTTGTCAATGACAACGAATATAGCATCATTGCCATGCTTGGACTTTGGAAACCCAGTCACGAAGTCCATCTCAATGTGGTCAAACTTCCATTCTGGAATGGCAAGAGGTTGGAGGAGACCAGCTGGCCTTTGGTGTTCTGCCTTCACTCTTCTGCAGACATCACACTCATTCACGAACTGAGCAATCTCGCGCTTCATTCGAGTCCACCAATAAGCCTGCTTGAGGTCCTGATACATCTTCGTGCTCCCAGGGTGGATGGAGAGGAGTGAATTGTGAGCCTCGTTCATGATCACTTTACGAAGGTCACCTTTGGGCACGACAATACGATCCTCGAAGAAGAGAGTATCCTTATCATCAAGGCGGTAGCACTTGTACTTGGGTTGACTCTTGGCAATCCCAATCTTCACCTTCTTCACCATAGCATCAAGAAGCTGAGCCTCGCGAATCTGGTGTTCCAAGGTAGGAGAGACTTGAAGGTTGGCGAGGAAACCTTGAGGAACAACTTGCAGATTGAGTTTGCGGAAAGCTTCACAAAGCTCGGGTTGGTAAGGCTTGAGAATCAGACTGTTGCAGTAAGCCTTCCTGCTCAAAGCGTCAGCAATCACATTGGCCTTGCCTGGAGTATACTCGATACTCGGATTATACTCTTGAATCATTTCGACCCATCGAGTCTGCCTGAGGTTGAGATTAGGCTGAGTGAAGATGTACTTGAGACTCTTGTGGTCAGTGAAGATGTCCACTTTTCTTCCCAATAAAAGATGTCTCCAAGTCAAAAGAGGATGCACAACTGCCGCCAACTCGAGGTCATGAGTGGGGTAGTTCTTCTCATTGGGCTTCAACTAGCGAGAGGTATAAGCCACAACTTTCTTCTCTTGCATCAAAACTGCACCAAGACCTTGAAGAGAGGCATCACAGAAGACCTCAAACGGTTTGGATTCATCAGGAGGAGTCAGAACTGGAGCAGTGACCAATTTCTCTTTCAAAGTGCTGAAAGCAATGTCACACTTCAGAGACCAAATGTACTTGACGTGCTTCTGGAGAAGGTTTGAAAGGGGCTTTGCAATCTTTGAAAAGTTCTCCATGAACCTTCGACAATAGCTTGCGAGACCGAGGAAGCTACGGAGTTGCTTCACATTTTGAGGTGGTTCCCAATTCATAATTGCAGACACCTTCTCAGGATTCACCGCAATGCCCTTGGCAGAGATGATATGCCCAAGGTAAAGAACCTCATCGAGCCAAAACTCGCACTTTGAGAACTTGGCGTAGAACTGATGTTCCCTGAGCTTATCGAGCACCAAATGCAAGTGCTTGGCATGATCTTCCTTGTTCTTCAAAAAGACCAGAATGTCGTCGAGATAGACCAAAACAAAGTCATTGGTGTAGGCGTTGAATATGAAGTTCATCATGCGAGAGAAAGTCGGAGGAGCGTTGACGAGGCCAAAAGACATGACAGTGTATTCATATGAACCATAGCTTGTCCTAAAAGCCGTCTTGGGAATATCTTGCTCACGGTTTCGAATCTGGTGATAACCCATATGGAGATCAAGCTTGGAGAATACTTGAGCACCTTTGAGTTGTTCGAACAGCTCGTTGATGTTGGGAAGTGGGTACTTGTTCTTGATAGTCTTCTTGTTCAATGGACGGTAGTCAACACAAAGTCGGTCCGTTCCATCCTTCTTCTTCACAAAAAGAACTCCACAACCCCACGGAGAAGAACTAGGTCGGATGAGACCCACTCTCTCTTGAATATCGAGTTGCTTCTTCAGCTCCTTCAACTCTTCAGGTCCGAGCTTGTAAGGACGTTTGCAAACAGGTTCCGTGCCAGGCTCAAGATCGATGACGAATTCAACTGGCCGGTGCAGAGGCATTCCTGGAAGCTCTTCGGGAAAGACGTCTTGATATTCACAAACGACTGGAATTTGCGAGATGGCATCCAGTTCACCCTTCTCATTGAGAGAAAACAGGCGGATGGTATTATCCCGAGCAGCAAAGACAATTACATCCTCAGACGAATGAGTCAATTGAATCTGCCTGGCTGCACAATCAAGTTGAGCCTTGTGTTTAGAAATCCAGCCCATTCCGAGAATAAGATCAATATCCGAGTTACCAAGAACCATTGGAGAAGCCAGAAACTTGAAATCACCCATCGAGATAGAAATATCCGGAATCTCGTAGTTAGCGAGCAAACATCTACCCGGAGAGACAACTGCTAACGGTTTATGCATAACTTGAGCATACCACCCATGCTTAGATGCAAAAGGTCTCGAGATGAAACAATGCGATGCACCAGTGTCAAAAAGTACTTTTGTAGGAACATCGTTAACAGGAAGGTTATCCATGATGACATCTGACGAGTCCTCTGCTTGAGCTGCATTCACCATGTTGACCTTGGTGTACTTGGGGTTATGCTTGACCACAGCTATACTTGCCGATCTCACAGGAGGAGGAGGAGGAGGGAGACGCCTCTGATTGAAGCATTTGTTGGCATAGTGACCCTTTTGTTGGCACTTGTTGCACGTGACCTCTGAAAGCGGACGGTGGTACGGAGCACTCGATCTTGGAGCTTGAGACGAAGTCTTGTTCTGAAAGCCAGGGTTGGGTGGGTGGGAAGATCCACTGCCACCTTTGCTCTTCTGATACGGCTGACGGAACGGAGGAGGAGGAAGCCAATACTTCTGCTGCTTGGCCACTTGAGTAGAGGAAGAAGGAGTAGCATCTCTGACTCGCTTCTTGGACGCATCACACTTCAGTTGAGAAGCCTCTTGCTTCAATGCCATGTTGTAGAACTCATCGTACCTCAAGGGCTCAAAGAGAACAAGAGCTAGCTGGATTTCTTCTCTGAGACCACCCCTGAACTGGTATATCATGCTCTTCTCGTCAGGGACGTCCTGCTTAGCAAAGCGGGCGAGCTTCTGAAACAACTTGTTGTAGTCATAGAAAAACAAAGAGCCTTGCTTCAGGTTGCGGAATTCCTCACGCTTGCTTTCAACCATGCTCTGAGGAATATGATGAGCTTTGAAGTCTTGACGGAATTCATCCCAGGTAATCACACGGCCTCCTCTGGAATCCTTGTACTACTGGAACCATTCTGCAGCTTGATCTTGTTGGAAATATGCCCTAGAGGCAATAATAAAAGCATTATTATTATATTTCCTTGTTCATGATAATTGTCTTTATTCATGCTACAATTGTGTTATTCGGAAATCGTAATACATGTGTGAATAATAGACACCAACATGTCCCTAGTGAGCCTTTAGTTGACTAGCTCGTTGATCAACAGATAGTCATGGTTTCCTGACTATGGACATTGGATGTCATTGATAACGAGATCACATCATTAGGATAATGATGTGATGGACAAGACCCAATCCTAAACATAGCATAAGATCGTATAGTTCGTTTGCTAGAGTTTTTCCAATGACAAGTATCCTTTCCTTAGACCATGAGATCGTGTAACTCCCGGATACCGTAGGAGTGCTTTGGGTGTACCAAACGTCACAACGTAACTGGGTGACTATAAAGGTATGCTACGGGTATCTCCGAAAGTGTCTGTTGGGTTGACACGGATCAAGACTGGGATTTGTCACTCCATATGACGGAGAGGTATCTCTGGGCCCACTCAGTAATGCATCATCATAATGAGCTCAATGTGATCAAGTGGTTGATCGCGGGATCATGCATTACGGTACGAGTAAAGTGACTTGCCGATAACGAGACTGAACAAGGTATTGGGATACCGACGATCGAGTCTCGGACAAGTAACATACCGATTGACAAAGGGAATTGAATACGGGGTTGCTTGAATCCTCGACATCGTGGTTCATCCGATGAGATCATCGAGGAGCATGTGGGAGCCAACATGGGTATCCAGATCCCGCTGTTGGCTATTGACCGGAGAGTCGTCTCGGTCATGTCTACATGTCTCCCGAACCCGTAGGGTCTACACACTTAAGGTTCGGTGACGCTAGGGTTGTAAAGATATGTATATGCAGTAACCTGAATGTTGTTCGGAGTCCCGGATGAGATCCCGGACGTCACGAGGAGTTTCGGAATGGTCCGGAGGTAAAGAATTATATATAGGAAGTGCTGTTTCGGCCATCGGGACAAGTTTCGGGGTCACCGGTATTGTACCGGGACCACCAGAAGGGTCCGGGGGTCCACCGGGTGGGGCCACCCATCCCGGAGGGCCCCATGGGCCAAAGTGGGGAGGGGAACCAGCCCATAGTGGGCTGGTGCGCCCCCTAGGCCCACCCCATGCGCCTAGGGTTGGAACCCTAGGGGTGGGGGGGGGCGCCCCACCTTGCCTTGGGGGCTACTCCAGCCCTGGCCGCCGCCCCCCTAGGAGATCTCATCTCCTAGGGCCGCCCCCCTAGGGGAGCCTATATAAAAGGGGGGGAGGGAGGGGCAGCCACACCTTGAGTCTTGGCGCCTCCCTCTCCCCTGCTACACCTCTCTCTCGTAGTATACGACGAAGCCCTGCTACTGTGATGCCCTGCATCCACCACCACGCCGTCGTGCTGCTGGATCTTCATCAACCTCTCCTTCCCCCTTGCTGGATCAAGAAGGAGGAGACGTTACGCTAACCGTACGTGTGTTGAACACGGAGGTGCCGTCCGTTCGGCGCTAGGATCTCCGGTGATTTGGATCACGTCGAGTACGACTTCCTCATCCCCGTTCTTTGAACGCTTCCGCTCGCGATCTACAAAGGTATGTAGATGCATCCGATCACTCATTGCTAGATGAACTCATAGATGGATCTTGGTGAAACCGTAGGAAAATATTTGTTTTCTGCAGCGTTCCCCAATAGTGGCATCATGAGCTAGGTCTATGCGTAGTTCTTCTTGCGCGAGTAGAACACAATTTGTTGTGGGCGTAGATGTTGTCAACTTTCTTGCTGCTACTAGTCTTATCTTGCTTCAACGGTATTGTGGGATGAAGCGGCCCGGACCAACCTTACACGTACACTTACATGAGACCGGTTCCACCGACTAACATGCACTAGTTGCATAAGGTGGCTGGCGGGTGTCTGTCTCTCCCACTTTAGTTGGAGCGGATTCGATGAAAAGGGTCCTTATGAAGGGTAAATAGAAGTTGTCAAATCACGTTGTGGCTTTCACGTAGGTAAGAAAACGTTCTTGCTAGAACCCTCTTGCAGCCACGTAAAACATGCAACAACAATTAGAGGACGTATAACTTGTTTTTGCAGCAAGTGCTTTGTGATATGATATGGCCAAAGTTGTGATGAATGATGAATGATATATATGTGATGTATGAGATGTTCATGCTATTGTAATAGGAATCACGACTTGCATGTCGATGAGTATGACAACCGGCAGGAGCCATAGGAGTTGTCTTTATTTTTTGTATGACCTGCGTGTCATTGAGAAACGCCATGTAAATTACTTTACTTTATTGCTAAACGCGTTAGCCATAGTAGTAGAAGTAATAGTTGGCGAGCAACTTCATGGAGACACGATGATGGAGATCATGGTGTCATGCCGGTGACAAGATGATCATGGAGCCCCAAGATGGAGATCAAAGGAGCTATGTGATATTGGCCATATCATGTCACTTTTATTATTTGATTGCATGTGATGTTTATCATGTTTTTGCATCTTGTTTACTTAGAACGACGGTAGTAAATAAGATGATCCCTCATAATAATTTCAAGAAAGTGTTCCCCCTAACTGTGCACCGTTGCGACAGTTCGTTGTTTCGAAGCACCACATGATGATCGGGTGTTAGATTCCAACGTTCACATACAACGGGTGTAAGACAGATTTACACATGCAAACACTTAGGTTGACTTGACGAGCCTAGCATGTACAGACATGGCCTCGGAACACAGAATACCGAAAGGTCGAGCATGAGTCGTATAGAAGATACAATCAACATGAAGATGTTCACTGATGTTGACTAGTCCGTCTCACGTGATGATCGGACACGGCCTAGTTAACTCGGATTATGTTATACTTAGATTACTGGAGGGATGTCTATCTAAGTGGGAGTTCATTGAATAATTTGATTAGATGAACTTAATTATCATGAACTTAGTCTAAATTTTTTACAATATGTCTTGTAGATCAAATGGCCAACGTAGTCCTCAACTTCAACGCGTTCCTAGAGAAAACCAAGCTGAAAGACGATGGCAGCAACTACACGGACTGGGTCCGGAACCTGAGGATCATCCTCATAGCTGCCAAGAAAGATTATGTCCTACAAGCACCGCTGGGTGACGCACCTGTTCTCCCTGCAGAACAAGATGTTATGAACGCTTGGCAGGCACGTACCGATGACTACTCCCTCGTTCAGTGCGGCATGCTTTACAGCTTAGAGCCGGGGCTCCAAAAGCGTTTTGAGAGACATGGAGCATATGAGATGTTCGAAGAGCTGAAAATGGTTTTTCAAGCTCATGCCCGGGTCGAGAGATATGAAGTATCCGACAAATTCTTCAGCTGTAAGATGGAGGAAAATAGTTCTGTCAGTGAGCACATACTCACTATGTCTGGGTTGCATAACCGCTTGACTCAGCTGGGAGTTAATCTCCCGGATGACGCGGTCATTGACAGAATCCTTCAGTCGCTTCCACCGAGCTACAAGAGCTTTGTGATGAACTTCAATATGCAGGGGATGGAAAAGACCATTCCTGAAGTATTTGCAATGCTGAAATCAGCAGAGGTAGAAGTCAAAAAGGAACATCAAGTGTTGATGGTGAATAAAACCACTAAGTTCAAGAAGGGTAAGGGTAAGAAAGCCTTCAAGAAGGACAGCAAGGGAGTTGCCGTGCCCGGCAAGCAAGCTGCCGGGAAGAAGCCAAAGAATGGACCCAAGCCCGAGACTGAGTGCTTTTATTGCAAGGGAAGTGGTCACTGGAAGCGGAACTGCCCCAAATACTTAGCGGACAAGAAGACCGGCATCTCGAAAGGTATATGTGATATACATGTAATTGATGTGTACCTTACCAGTACTCATAGTAGCTCCTGGGTATTTGATACCGGTGCGGTTGCTCACATTTGTAACTCAAAACAGGAGCTGCGGAATAAGCGGAGACTGGCGAAGGACGAGGTGACGATGCGCGTCGGGAATGGTTCCAAGGTCAATGTGATCGCCGTCGGCACGCTACCTCTACATTTACCTTCGGGATTAATTTTAAACCTCAATAATTGTAATTTAGTGCCAGCTTTGAGCATGAACATTGTATTGGGATCTCGTTTAATTCGAGATGGCTACTCATTTAAATCCAAGAATAATGGTTGTTCTATTTATATGAGAGATATGTTTTATGGTCATGCTCCGATGGTGAATGGTTTAGTCTTAATGAATCTTGAGAGTAATGCTACACATGTTCATAGTGTGAATACCAAAAGATGTAAGGTTGATAATGATAGTCCCACATACTTGTGGCACTGCCGCCTTGGTCACATAGGTGTCAAACGCATGAAGAAGCTCCATGCAGATGGACTTTTAGAGTCTCTTGATTATGAATCATTTGACACGTGCGAACCATGCCTCATGGGTAAAATGACCAAGACTCCGTTCTCAGGAACAATGGAGCGAGCAACCAACTTATTGGAAATCATACATACTGATGTGTGCGGTCCGATGAGCGTTGAGGCTCGCGGTGGCTATCGTTATGTTCTCACCGTCACTGATGACTTGAGTAGATATGGGTATGTCTACTTAATGAAACACAAGTCTGAAACCTTTGAAAAGTTCAAGGAATTTCAGAGTGAGGTTGAGAATCAACGTGACAGAAAAATCAAGTTTTTGCGATCAGATCATGGAGGAGAATACTCGAGTCACGAATTTGGCACACACTTAAGAAAATGTGGAATAGTTTCACAACTCACGCCGCCTGGAACACCTCAGCGTAATGGTGTGTCCGAACGTCGTAATCGCACTCTATTAGATATGGTGTGATCTATGATGTCTCTTACCGATTTACCGCTATCTTTTTGGGGCTATGCTTTAGAGACTGCCGCATTCACTTTAAATAGGGCTCCGTCGAGATCCGTTGAGACGACACCATATGAATTATGGTTTGGGAAGAAACCTAAGCTGTCGTTTCTAAAAGTTTGGGGATGCGATGCTTATGTCAAGAAACTTCAACCTGAAAAGCTCGAACCCAAGTCGGAAAAATGCGTCTTCATAGGATACCCTAAAGAAACTATTGGGTATACCTTCTACCTCAGATCCGAAGGCAAGATCTTTGTTGCCAAGAATGGATCCTTTCTAGAGAAAGAGTTTCTCTCGAAAGAAGTAAGTGGGAGGAAAGTAGAACTTGATGAAGTATTACCTCTTGAACCGGAAAAAGGCGCAACTCAAGAAAATGTTCCTTAGGAGCCTGCACCGACTAGAGAGGAAGTTAATGATGATGATCAAGATACTTCAGATCAAGTTGCTACTGAAATTCGAAGGTCCACAAGGACACGTTCCGCACCAGAGTGGTATGGCAACCCTGTCTTGGAAATCATGTTGTTAGACAACGGTGAACCTTCGAACTATGAAGAAGCGATGGCGGGCCCGGATTCCGACAAATGGCTAGAAGCCATGAAATCCGAGATAGGATCCATGTATGAAAATGAAGTATGGACTTTGACTGACTTGCCTGTTGAGCGGCGAGCCATAGAAAATAAATGGATCTTTAAGAAGAAGACAAACGCGGATGGTAATGTGACCATCTATAAAGCTCGGCTTGTCGCTAAGGGTTATCGACAAGTTCAAGGGGTTGATTACGATGAGACTTTCTCACCGGTAGCGAAGCTAAAGTCCATCCGAATAATGTTAGCAATTGCCGCATTTTATGATTATGAGATATGGCAAATGGACGTCAAAACGGCATTCCTTAATGGTTTCCTTAAGGAAGAATTGTATATGATGTAGCCGGAAGGTTTTGTCGATCCTAAGAATGCTGACAAGGTGTGCAAGCTCCAACGCTCGATTTATGGGCTGGTGCAAGCATCTCGGAGTTGGAACATTCGCTTTGATGAGATGATCAAAGCGTTTGGGTTTACACAGACTTATGGAGAAGCCTGCGTTTACAAGAAAGTGAGTGGGAGCTCTGTAGCATTTCTCATATTATATGTAGATGACATACTTTTGATGGGAAATGATATAGAACTCTTGGACAGCATTAAGGCCTACTTGAATAAGAGATTTTTAATGAAGGACCTTGGAGAAGCTGCTTATATATTAGGCATCAAGATCTATAGAGATAGATCGAGACGCCTCATAGGTCTTTCACAAAGCACATACCTTGATAAGATATTGAAGAAGTTCAATATGGACCAGTCTAAGAAGGGGTTCTTACCTATGTTACAAGGTATGAAATTGAGCTCAGCTCAATGTCCGACCACGGCAGAAGATATAGAAGAGATGAGTGTCATCCCCTATGCCTCAGCCATAGGTTCTATTATGTATGCCATGCTGTGTACCAGACCTGATGTAAACCTTGCCGTAAGTTTGGTAGGAAGGTACCAAAGTAATCCCGGCAAGGAACACTGGACAACGGTCAAGAATATCCTGAAGTACCTGAAAAGGACTAGGAAATGTTTCTCGTTTATGTAGGTGACGAAGAGCTCGTCGTAAAGGGTTACGTCGACGCTAGCTTCAACACAGATCTGGATGACTCTAAGTCACAAACCGGATACGTGTATATTTTGAATGGTGGGGCAGTAAGCTGGTGCAGTTGCAAGCAGAGCGTCGTGGCGGGATCTACATGTGAAGCGGAGTACATGGCAGCCTCGGAGGAAGCACATGAAGCAATTTGGGTGAAGGAGTTCATCACCGACCTAGGAGTCATACCCAATGCGTCGAGGCCGATCAAGCTCTTCTGTGACAACACTGGAGCTATTGCACTTGCCAAGGAGCCTAGGTTTCACAAGAAGACAAGGCACATCAAGCGTCGCTTCAACTCCATTCGTGAAAATGTTCAAGATGGAGACATAGATATTTGTAAAGTACATACGGACCTGAATGTAGCAGATCCGTTGACTAAACCTCTCCCTAGAGCAAAACATGATCAACACCAGAATTCCATGGGTGTTCGATTCATCACAATGTAACTAGATTATTGACTCTAGTGCAAGTGGGAGACTGTTGGAAATATGCCCTAGAGGCAATAATAAAAGCATTATTATTATATTTCTCTGTTCATGATAATTGTCTTTATTCATGCTATAATTGTGTTATCCGGAAATCGTAATACATGTGTGAATAATAGACACCAACATGTCCCTAGTGAGCCTCTAGTTGACTAGCTCGTTGATCAACAGATAGTCATGGTTTCCTGACTATGGACATTGGATGTCATTGATAACAAGATAACATCATTAGGAGAATGATTTGATGGACAAGACCCAATCCTAAACATAGCATAAGATCGTATAGTTCGTTTGCTAGAGTTTTTCCAATGACAAGTATCCTTTCCTTAGACCATGAGATCGTGTAACTCCCGGATACCGTAGGAGTGCTTTGGGTGTACCAAACGTCACAACGTAACTGGGTGACTATAAAGGTATGCTACGGGTATCTCCAAAAGTGTCTGTTGGGTTGACACGGATCAAGACTGGGATTTGTCACTCCATATGACGGAGAGGTATCACTGGGCCCACTCGGTAATGCATCATCATTATGAGCTCAAAGTGACCAAGTGTCTGGTCATGGGATCATGCATTACGGTATGAGTAAAGTGACTTACCGGTAACGAGATTGAACAAGGTATTGGGATACCGACGATCGAATCTCGGGCAAGTAACATACCGATTGACAAAGGGAATTGAATACGGGGTTGCTTGAATCCTCGACATCGTGGTTCATCCGATGAGATCATCGAGGAGCATGTGGGAGCCAACATGGGTATCCAGATCCCGCTGTTGGTTATTGACCGGAGAGTCGTCTCGGTCATGTCTACATGTCTGCCGAACCCGTAGGGTCTACACACTTAAGGTTCGGTGACGCTAGGGTTGTAAAGATATGTATATGCAGTAACCCGAATGTTGTTCGGAGTCCCGGATGAGATCCCGGACGTCATGAGGAGTTTCGGAATGGTCCGGAGGTAAAGAATTATATATATAGGAAGTGCTGTTTCGACCATCGGGACAAGTATCGGGGTCACCGGTATTGTACCGGGACCACCGGAAGGGTCCTGGGGGTCCACCGGGTGGGGCCACCCATCCCGGAGGGCCCCATGGGCCAAAGTGGGGAGGGGAACCTGCCCATAGTGGCCTGGTGCGCCCCCCTAGGCCCACCCCATGCGCCTAGGGTTGGAACCCTAGGGATGGGGGGGGGGGCGCCCCACCTTGCCTTGGGGGCTACTCCAGCCCTGGCCGCCGCCCCCCCTAGGAGATCTCATC
>NC_041392.1:41673096-41675986 GCF_002162155.2 Triticum dicoccoides
TGGCCTGGTGCGCCCCCCTAGGCCCACCCCATGCGCCTAGGGTTGGAACCCTAGGGATGGGGGGGGGGGGCGCCCCACCTTGCCTTGGGGGCTACTCCAGCCCTGGCCGCCGCCCCCCCTAGGAGATCTCATCTCCTAGGGCCGGCGCCCCCCCCCCTAGGGGAGCCTATATAAAGGGGGGGGGGAGGGAGGGGCAGCCACACCTTGAGTCTTGGCGCCTCCCTCTCCCCTGCTACACCTCTCTCTCATAGTATACGGCGAAGCCCTGCTACTGTGACGCTCTGCATCCACCACCACGCCGTCGTGCTGCTGGATCTTCATCAACCTCTCCTTCCCCCTTGCTGGATCAAGAAGGAGGAGACATTACGCTGACCGTACGTGTGTTGAAAGCGGAGGTGCCGTCCGTTCGGCGCTAGGATCTCCGGTGATTTGGATCACGTCAAGTACGACTTCCTCATCCCCGTTCTTTGAACGCTTCCGCTCGTGATCTACAAAGGTATGTAGATGGATCCGATCACTCGTTGCTAGATGAACTCATAGATGGATCTTGGTGAAACCGTAGGAAAATTTTTGTTTTCTGCAACGTTCCCCAACAGGTCTTTGAGTTGGAAGGAAGCAGACTTGACAAAGTCCTCAGGCCTGACGTTACTGCACTCGAAATGCTTGCACAAGTCCACGAGCCAATCATCAGCATCAGTTGCCTCAACACAATTGCTGAAAGTCTTTGGCCCGTTAGCAAGGAACTGGTTGAGTGTAGGAAAGTGATTCTGATTGTTGCCTTGGTTCGCTTGATTGCGCTCTTGAAGAATTTGCATGATCAACTGCGTGTTTGCATTGGTAGCGGCCATCACAGCTTGCCATGCCTCCGGAGGAGGGGGAGGTGGTGGCGGATCCTGATTCTGATTCTGATTGCTGCTCTTAGCGGGAGCCATCCTGAAGAGGGTGACGTCCGTTAGCACATTAACAGATAACATTTTGAAGCTGAATCAAACGGGTTGAAATTGCAACATATAGTCTTCACATCCGAACAAAATGAACGAATGTATTCCAATTGAAATGGTCACATATCCATAAATTGAGAAGCCACTTAGAATTTAGGTAGAGGAATAAAATCAACAAGGTATGCAGCAAGAACGAATACTCCGTAAGAAATCCCAATCTCAAACCAAATATCTGTGGAAGAAGAACTAGAGCTACAAGAATTCCCACCTATGAAACTCCCGAACCTTTCCATTTATGCAATCAGGTGTTGGGGATACAGGGGAACCATAATATCTCACCCAAATCTAGCAATTCCTACATCCAGCTGTATCCATCCTTCAACACATAACCGAGAAAAACTTCGGAAACCATCTACCTCAACCTTCGAAAAGCATCTGTTATACAAGTTATGGCAATACTCCCGAACTCCCGCCCCAGTACTGGGTGGCGTCGAGGTTATCTCACCAACAACTGCATAAAAGAGATTTTCGATGTCGGCAAACTAAACTCAGGTATTCCAGAACTGCAACGATAAAATTGTGACGACAACACCTCGGAGCTCAACTCCCCGGGACACTGCCACAACCCCTAAATGACAGGAGGCACCAAGAACAATGTTCTCGTCACAAATCCATCAGAACGACTCCAAGATACCCGCGTGATCCTAAATTTTTTTAGTGAAATTTGAGAAGAGAAGAGTCAAAACTCTACGTCAGGATGCCTTACCAGAGCGATGAAGGGACTGGGGAGTAAAAAGAATTCCTAAACTCTCCGATATATAATTCCTAAATGACTCAAAACATTTTTTTCTAGACTCAACAACGGCTGCTAAAAATGATCAAGCAGTGGGGGCTCCTAAGGTCGGGGAAGGCTCTGATTACCAACTTGTAACGCCCTCGATGCGGCTATATGTCCTACGTGTCGAAGCACGACTTAGAGGCATAACCACATTGAAAGCAATGTCGCAAGTAAGGCAATCTTCACAACATCCCATGTAATATAGATAATAAAAGAGGAAGGTACATAATTGGCTTACACTCGCCACGTCAAACAAGGTACATAAATAGCATTACATCAACCAATCACTCATGGCCCGACTATGGTGCCAAAATAAAAGAGCAACCCAACATGCGACACGGTCCCAATCGCCCCAACTGGGCACCACTACTGATCATCAGGGAAGGACACATAGTAACGACGTGAGTCCTCGTCGAACTCCCACTTGAGCTCAAGCGCGTCATCTGGAACGAAATCATCAGGCCCTGCATCTGGTTTGGAAGTAATCTGTGAGCCACAAGGACTCAGCAATCTCGCACACTCGCGGTCAAGACTATTTAAGAGTATAGGTAAGGCAAGGTAAAATATGAGGAACTGTAGCAAGCGACTAGCAAATATGGTGGCTAACCTATTCGCAAAAGAGAGCGAGAAGATAAGGCGAGGCACGAACGGATAACCAGAGAACAACCTGCACAAACATTACTCCAACACCGTGTTCACTTCCCGGACTCCGCCGAGAAGAGACCATCACGACAACTCACATAGTTGATTCATTTTAATTAAGTTAAGGTTCAAGTTATCTACAACCGGACATTAACAAATTCCCATCTGCACATAACCGCGGGCACGGCTTTCGAAAGTTCAAATCCCTGTAGGGGAGTCCCAACTTAGCCCATGACAAGCTCTCACGGTCAACGAAGGATATACCTTCTCCCGAGACATTCCGATCAGACTCGGTATCCCGGTTCTACAAGACACTTCGACAAGTTAAAACAAATCCAGCAACACTGCCCGAATGTGCCGCCAAATCCCGATAGGAGCTGCATATATCTCGTTCTCAGGGCACACTCAGATTGTCTAAACTTGCGGTAGGCCAGCCCAGAGTTGCCCCTGGTGGCCACCGGCGGCTAAC
>NC_041392.1:41676214-41711070 GCF_002162155.2 Triticum dicoccoides
CCAAGGGAAAAAGAGGCTAGGGGCAAATGGTAAAACCAAGGTTGGGCATTGCTGGAAGAGTTTTATTCAAGGCGAACTATCAAGGGGTTCCCATTATCAGCCAACCGCGTAAGGAACGCAAAATCCGGGAACATAACACCGATATGACGGAAACTAGGGCGGCAAGAGTGGAACAAAACACTAGGCAAAAGGCCGAGCCTTCCATCCTTTACCAAGTATATAGATGCATTAAGATAACAAGGTAATATAATGATATCCCAACAAGAAAATAATGTTCCAACAAGGAACGGTCTCCAATCTTCCCCTGCAACTAGCAACGCTATAAGAGGGGCTGAGCAAAGCGGTAACATAGCCAATCAACGGTTTGCTAGGACATGGTGGGTTAGAGGTTTGACATGGCAATTTGGGAGGCATGATAAGCAACTGGTAGGCATCATAGCATAGGCATAGCAAAAGAGCGAGCATCTAGCAAAGCAAAGATAGAAGTGATTTCGAGGGTATGATCATCTTGCCTGCAAAGTTGTCAGAGTTGACTGGATCCTTGAAAGAAAACCCAACGGGCTCCTCATTAGCGAACTCGTCTCCTGGCTCTACCCAAATAAGACAAACAAGCAAAAAGGACACAATCAACCATGTGCAAAGCTCAAACAACATGATGCAAACATGGTATGTTATGCGGGATGCGAGATGTGATGCATATGCAAGATTTGATAAGGAATGAATGAACCTGGCCTCAAATTGGAAATCCAAGTGTGCCACTGGAAAGGTGAGGTTATTTCGCTTGAAAACGATATAAAGAACGCCGGAATCGGAGACACGGTTTGGAAATGGCAAGCAAAACAAATATGGCACCGGTCTACGATATACAACAAGTAGCCATCTAAATGCAACAAGACAAACATGCTACAGCACCCAAACATGGCAACAAAATACATGGAAGGGATCCATTCAATATGCTTAACAAAAGAGGAACACTGAGGTACGGCCAATTCATCCATTAACAGGTTCAAACAAGCATGGCAAAAGTGCAATTGATAAACAGGTTTCAGACTTAGTGAAATTAACACTTGTATGGAATTTTAGATCAGGTAGCACACTTTGGAGTATGAAAACTAGATGCTACAGGAACTGAGCATGGCAAATTAAAGCATGGCATGGAGCTACTCAAAGAGCTTAACAAAAGTCCCTTAGTGACCTTGAGCCAAAAGGGATCAGAAAATACAATTGCAAGCATGTGAACATGGCAAAAACATAAACAGATCACAGACTTAGTGAAAAGCTGGAGCATGCACTTCAGATATCAAGTAGGCATGTTTACGAGCTCGATGCACTCACTACAGATCAAGGCATGACAATCTAAGCATACACCCATCAAGAATACACATTATACAAGCTAGACATGGCAAGAACAATAACATAGCATGCACGGATCAACTACAACATCCTCGGCAAAATCGCTAACAAGTAGACAATCTTCCAGGATTCACGAAATAGCAAAAGTAGAGCTCGATTGACTCAAGCTAGGGTGCTCCATAATTGCAAAAAAACATGGATGGATAGAGCACCACAATGTTAACAAATCATCCTTACTGATCATCCTCAAAAGAGGCACGGATCACTAGGAAACAACATGAACATATGGCATATTGATAAAAACAGATCAAGGACTTAGTGGAATTGCTAAGTCCCTGAAATCAGCATTAACGAATGCACCACTTTGCAAGATTGTGCTAGTCACCACACACATCACAAAAATACATGGATAGCACCTTTGGAAAGATGACAAAGCATATAACAAAACACATGTAGAGCTCATGAGCATATCATGCACACATTAATCATGGCAAAAATGACAAATAGCTACTTGGTGCAGCAGATCTGACAATTAACTCAAATAGCACTCTTCCAATGGCATTTCGGGCATCAAGATGAACTCGAATGAAAATGATGCAATGCGATGAAATGATGTGCTCTCTGGGGCGAACATTTTGATATGCTATATGCCCAAAACAGATCTACGGATGCAAAGTTACAACACGATGAACATGGCAATTTGGACTGCAGACTTAGGGAAAAAAATGGGGTCAACCTAGGGTTTTCAGATCTGGATCGGATCGCCGGCATGGTTCCCGAAGCAGCTCGCCGGAGTTCCTGCGCGGGGTCGCCAGAGTAGAGGTGGGGGAGGTCGGAGAAGTGGTCCCCGGACCGGATCTCACCGGATTCGGCCGGAGCTAGTCGCGGGGCGGCGGAGGAGGGCGCCACTGAGCGCGGCGGCTCCGGTGGCGCGCGGCGCCGACGAGGGTAGGTGGCAGCAACGGCGAATGCCGGTGGGCGGAGCGGAGGGAGGATCCGGGCGGCGGCCGGCTCGATCCCGCGGGCGGCGGGGCATCCTGGCGGCGGGGCGCGGGCGCGATGGGCTCCGAGGGCCCGCCCTAGGCTCGACGGGCCTCAGCGGCGGCGGCGGCTGCGGTTGCCACGTGGCGGCGATAGATTGGCGGCGGCAGAATGTCCGGTGGCGGGCGGACGTTGTCCGGCCACGCGGAGGTGTGGGGAGCTGGGTTAGGGGTGGAATGACCCGGGATTTCGAATGGGGGAGGTATATATAGGCATAGAGGGAGCTAGGAGTGTCCAAATGAGGTGCGGTTTTCGGGCACGCGATCATGATCGAACGCTCTAGATGATGGAGAGGGTTTTGGTGGGTTTTGGGCCAAAATGGATGGGTGTTGGGCTGCAACAACACGAGGCCTTTTCGGTCCCTCGGTTAACCGTTGGAGCATCAAACGAAGTCCAAATGGTACGAAACTTGACATGCGGTCTATCGGTAGTAAACCAAGGCCGCTTGGCAAGTCTCGTTCCAATCCGGAAATGTATAATCCCCACACACGAAAGAAAGGTAGAAATGACCACCGGAGGAGAACGGAGCGCCGGAATGCAAAACAGACAACGGGGAAAATGCTTGGATGCATGAGACGAACACGTATGCAAATGCAATGCACATGATGACATGATATGAGATGCATGCCAACAACAACAACACGCGGAGACAAAGACCTGAATCCGAGAAAATAAAATAACTTAGCGTCGGAAACGGCAAGAGTTGGATTACATATTAGGTAAATCATATCCGGGGTGTTACACCTATGAAGACGCATTTTTCCGATTTGGGTTCGAGCTTTTCAGGTTGAAGTTTCATGACATAAGCATCGCATCCCCAAACTTTCAGAAACGACAGTTTAGGTTTCTTGCCAAACCACAATTTATACGGTGTCATCTCAACGGATTTCGACGGAGCCCTATTTAAAGTGAATGCGGCAGTCTCTATAGCATAACCCCAAAATGATAGCGGTAGATCGGTAAGAGACATCATAGGTTGTACCATATCCAATAGGGTGCGATTACGACGTTCGGACACACCATTATGCTGTGGTGTTCCAGGCGGCGTGAGTTGTGAAACTATTCCACATTTCCTTAAGTGCGTGCCAAATTCGTGACTCAAATATTCTCCCCCACGATCTGATCGTAAGAACTTGATTTTCCTGTCACGTTGATTCTTAACCTCACTCTGAAATTCCTTGAACTTTTCAAAGGTCTCAGACTTGTGTTTCATTAAGTAGACATACCCATATCTACTTAAGTCATCAGTGAGGGTGAGGACATAACGATAGCCACCATGAGCCTCAACGCTCATTGGACCACACACATCAGTATGTATGATTTCCAATAAGTTGGTTGCTCGCTCAATTGTTCCGGAGAACGGAGTCTTGGTCATTTTACCCATGAGGCATGGTTCACAGGTGTCAAATGATTCATAATCAAGTGACTCCAAAAGTCCATCTGCATGGAGTTTCTTCATGTGTTTGACACCAATGTGACCAAGGCGGCAGTGCCACAAGTATGTGGGACTATCATTATCAACCTTACATCTTTTGGCATTCACACTATGAATGTGTGTAACGTCATGTTCGAGATTAAATAAGAATAAACCATTGACCAGCGGGGCATGACCATAAAACGTGTCTCTCATATAAATAGAACAACCATTATTCTCAGATTTAAATGAGTAGCCATCTCGCATTAAACGAGATCCAGATACAATGTTCATGCTCAAAGTTGGTACTAAATAACAATTATTGAGGTTTAAAACTAATCCTGTAGGTAAATGCAGAGGTAGTGTGCCGACGGCGATCACATCGACCTTGGAACCATTCCCGACGCGCATCGTCACCTCGTCCTTCGCCAGTCTCCGTTTATTCCGCAGTTCCTGTTTTGAGTTACAAATATGAGCAACTGCACTGGTATCAAATACCCAGGAGCTACTACGAGCGATGGTAAGGTACACATCAATAACATGTATATCACATATACCTTTGGTATTGCCGGCCTTCTTTTCCTCTAAGTACTTGGGGCAGTTCCGCTTCCAGTGACCATTTTCCTTGCAATAAAAGCACTCAGTCTCAGGGTTGGGTCCATATTGAATATACCTCGGGAATATACCTTGGGGCAGTTCCGCTTCCAGTGACCGTTTCCTTTTTGGTTTCCACCTCCACTGATTTTAGCATTGAATATACCTCGGGAATGGTTTTTTCCATCCCCTGCATATTGAAGTTCATCACAAAGCTCTTGTAGCTAGGTGGGAGTGACTGAAGAATTCTGTCAGTGACCGCATCATCCGGGAGATTAACTCCCAGCTGAGACACGCGGTTATGCAGCCCTGACATTTTGAGTATGTGCTCGCTGACAGAACTGTTCTCCTCCATCTTACAACTGTAGAACTTGTTGGGGAATGTAGCAATAATTCAAAATTTTCCTACGTGTCACCAAGATCAATCTATGGAGTCATATAGCAACGAGGGAGGAGTGGATCTACATACCCTTGTAGATCGCGCGCGGAAGCGTTCAAGAGAACGGGGTTGATGGAGTCGTACTCGTCGTGATCCAAATCACCGATGATCCTAGCGCCGAACGGACGGCACCTCCGCGTTCAACACACATACGGAGCAGCGACATCTCCTCCTTCTTGATCCAGCAAGGGGGGGAGGAGAGGTTGATGGAGATCTAGCAGCACGACGGCGTGGTGGTGGAAGTAGCGGGATTCCAATAGGGCTTCGCCAAGCGCTGCGGGAGGAGGGAGATGTGTCATGGGAGGGAGAGGGAGGCGCCAGGGCTTGGGTTTGGTTGCCCTCCCTCCCCCCACTATATATAGGGCCAAGGGAGAGGGGGAGGGCGCAGCCTTGCCCCTTCCTCCAAGGAAGGGTGCGGCCAAGGGGGGGAGGAGTCCATCCTCCCCAAGGCACCACGGAGGTGCCTTCCCCCTTTAGGACTCTCCCCTCCTCTTGTCCCTTTGGCGCATGGGCCTCTAGGGGCTGGTGCCCTTGGCCCATGTAGGCCAAGGCACACCCCTACAGCCCATGTGGCCCCCGGGGCAGGTGGCCCCACCCGATGGACCCCCGGGACCCTTTCGGTGGTCCCGGTACAATACCGGTGACCCCAAAACTTGCCCCGATGGCCGAAATAGCACATCCTATATATAATTCTTTACCTACGGACCATTCCGGAACTCCTCATGACGTCCGGGATCTCATCCGGGACTCCGAAAAACTTTCGGGTTACCGCATACTAATATCTCTATAACCCTAGTGTCACCGAACCTTAAGTGTGTAGACCCTACGGGTTCGGGAGACATGCAGACATGACCGAGATGACTCTCCGGCCAATAACCAACAGCGGGATCTGGATACCCATGTTGGCTCCCACATGTTCCACGATGATCTCATCGGATGAACCACGATGTCAAGGACTTAATCAATCCCGTATACAATTCCCTTTGTCTAGCGGTACGATACTTGCCCGAGATTCGATCGTCGGTATCCCGATACCTTGTTCAATCTCGTTACCGGCAAGTCTCGTTACTCGTTCCGTAACACATCATCCCGTGATCAACTCCTTGATCACATTGTGCACGTTATGATGATGTCCTACCGAGTGGGCCCAGAGATACCTCTCCGTTTACACGGAGTGACAAATCCCAGTCTCGATTCGTGCCAACCCAACAGACACTTTCGGAGATACCTGTAGTGTACCTTTATAGCCACCCAGTTACGTTGTGACGTTTGGCACACCCAAAGCACTCCTACGGTATCCGGGAGTTGCACAATCTCATGGTCTAAGGAAATGATACTTGACATTAGAAAAGTTTTAGCATACGAACTACACGATCTAGTGCTATGCTTAGGATTGGGTCTTGTCCATCACATCATTCTCCTAATGATGTGATCCCGTTATCAATGACATCCAATGTCCATGGTCAGGAAACCGTAACCATCTATTGATCAACGAGCTAGTCAACTAGAGGCTTACTAGGGACATGGTGTTGTCTATGTATCCACACATGTATCTGAGTTTCCTATCAATACAATTCTAGCATGGATAATAAACGATTATCATGAACAAGGAAATATAATAATAATCAATTTATTATTGCCTCTAGGGCATATTTCCAACAGTCTCCCACTTGCACTAGAGTCAATAATCTAGTTCACATCGCCATGTGATTAACACTCAAGGTCACATCCCCATGTGACTAACACCCAAAGAGTTTACTAGTGTCACTAAACTAGTTCACATCATCATGTGACTAAGACTCAATGAGTTCTGGGTTTGATCATGTTTTTCTTGTGAGAGAGGTTTTAGTCAATGGGTCTGCAACATTCAGATCCGTATGTACTTCGCAAATCTCTAGGTCATATTATAAATGTTGCTTCCACGCTCCACTTGGAGCTATTCCAAATGGTTGCTCCACTATACGTATCCGGTTTGCTACTCAGAGTCATTCGGATAGGTGTTAAAGCTTGCATCGATGTAACCCTTTACGCCAAACTCTTTATCACCTCCATAATCAAGAAAATTCCTTAGTCCACTAGTTACTAAGGATAACTTTGACCGTTGTCCTGTGATCCATTCTTGGATCACTCTTGTACCCCCTGACTGACTCATGGCAAGGCACACTTCAGGTGCGGTACACAGCGTAGCATACTGTAGAGAGCCTATGATAAAAGCATAGGGGACGACCTTCGTCCTTCCTCTTTCTTCTGCCGTGGTCGAGCTTAACTTCATACCTTACAACTCAGGCAAGAACTCCTTCTTTGACTGATCCATCTTGAACACCTTCAAGATCATGTCAAGGTATGTGCTCATTTGAAAGTACCATTAAGCGTTTTGATCTATCCTTATAGATCTTGATGCTCAATGTTCAAGTAGCTTAATCCAGGCTTTCCATTGAAAAATACTTTCCAAATAACCCTATATGCTTTCCAGAAATTCTACGTCATTTCTGATCAACAATATGTCAACATATATTTATCAGAAATCCTATAGTGCTCCCACTCACTTCTTTGGAAATACAAGTTTCTCATAAACTTTGTATACACCCAAAACTTTGATCATCTTATCAAAGCATACATTCCAACTCCGAGATGCTTACTCCAGTCCCTAGAAGGATTGCTGGAGCTTTGCATACTTATTAGCATCTTTCAGGATTGACAAAACCTTCCGGTTTGTATCACATACAACCTTTCCTCAAAAACACATCGAGGAAACAATGTTTTGACATCCTATCTGCAAGATTTCATAAATAATGCAGTAATCGCTAATATAATTCCAACAGACTCTTAGCATCGCTACGAGTGAGAAAGTCTCATCATAGTCAACTCCTTGAACTTGTCGGAAAACATCTTAACGACAAGTCGAGCTTTCTTAATGGTGACATTTACCATCATTGTCCGTCTTCCTTTTAAAATCCATCTGCACTCAACAGCCTTACGACCATCGAGCTGTTCTGCCAAAGTCTACACTTTGTTTTCATACATGGATCCTCTCTCGGATTTTATGGCCTCGAGCCATTTATCGGAATCCGGGCCCACCATCGCTTCTCCATAGCTCGTAGGTTCATTGTTGTCTAGCAACATGACTTCCAAGACAGGATTACGTACCACTCTGAAGTAGTATGCATCCTTGTCATCCCACGAGGTTTGGTAGTGACTTGATCTGAAGTTTCATGATCACTATCATAAGCTTCCACTTCAATTGGTGTAGGTGCCATAGGAACAACTCTTTGTGCCCTGCTATACACTAGTTGAAGTGACGGTTCAATAACCTCATCAAGTCTCCACCATCCTCCCACTCAATTCCTTCGAGAGAAACTTTTTCTCGAGAAAGGACCCGATTCTAGAAACAATCCCTTATTGCTTTCGGATCTGAGACAGGAGGTATACCCAACTGTTTTGGGTGTCCTATGAAGATGCATTTATCCGCTTTGGGTTCGAGCTTATCAGCCTGAAACTTTTTCACATAAGCGTCGCAGCCCCACACTTTTAAGAAATGACAGCTTAGGTTTCTCTAAACCATAGTTCATACGGTGTCATCTCATCGGAATTACGTGGTGCCCTATTTAAAGTGAATGTGGTTGTCTCTAATGCCTAACCCATGAACTATCGTGGTAATTCGATAAGAGACATCATGGTATGCATCATATCCAATAGGGTGCAGTTATGATGTACGGACACACCATCACACTATGGTGTTCCAGGCTGTATTAGTTGTGAAACGATTTCCACAATGTCTTAATTCTGTGCCAAACTCGTAATTCAGATATTCATCTCTATGATCATATCATAGATATTTTATCCTCTTGTCACGACGATCTTTCAACTTCACCCTGAAATTACTTGAACCTTTCAATAATTCAGACTCATGATTCATCAAGTAAATATACTCAACATCTACTCAAATCATCTATGAAGTAAGAACATAACGATATCCACTACATGCCTCAGCACTCATTGGACTGCACACATCAAAATGTATTACTTCCAACAAGTTGCTTTCTAGTTCCATTTTACTGAAAACGAGGCTTTCAGTCATCTTGCCCATGTGGTATGATTTGCATGTCTCAAGTGATTCAAAATCAAGTGAGTCCAAACGGTCCATTTGCATGGAGTTTCTTCATGCATATACACCAATAGACATGGTTCGCATGTCTCAAACTTTTCAAAAATGAGTGAGTCCAAAGATCCATCAACATGGAGCTTCTTCATGCATTTTATATCGATATGACTTAAGTGGCAGTGCCACAAGTAGGTGGTACTATCATTACTATCCTATATCTTTTGGCATGAACATGTGTATCACTACGATCGAGATTCAATAAACCATTCATTTTAGGCGTAAGACCATTGAAGATATTATTCAAATAAACAGAGTAACCATTATTCTCCTTAAATGAATAACCGTATTGCGATAGACGTAATCCAATCATGTCTATGCTCAACGCAAACACCAAATAACAATTATTTAGGTTTAACACCAATCTCGAAGGTAGAGGGAGCGTGCGATGCTTGATCATATCAACATTGGAAACACTTCCAACACATATCGTCAGCTCACTTTTAGCTAGTCTCCGTTTATTCCGTAGCCTTTTTTTTCGAGTTACTAACACTTAGCAACCGAACCGGTATCCAATACCCTGGTGCTACTAGGAGTACTAGTAAAGTACACATTAACATAATGTATATCCAATATACTTCTATCGACCTTGCCAGCCTTCTTATCTACCAAGTATCTAGGGTAATTCTGCTCCAGTGGCTGTTCCCTTTATTACAGAAGCACTTAGTCTCGGGTTTGGGTTCAACCTTGGGTTTCTTCACTAGAGCAGCAGCTGAATTGTCGTTTCATGAAGTATCCCTTCGTGCCCTTGCCCTTCTTGAAACTAGTGGTTTCACCAACCATCAACAATTGATGCTCCTTCTTGATCTCTACTTTTGTGGTGTCAAACATCGCGAATATCTCAAGGATCATCATATATGTCCCTGATATATTATAGTTCATCATGAAGCTCAAGCAGCTTGGTGGTAATGACTTTGGAGAACCATCACTATTTCATCTGGAAGATCAACTCCCACTCGATTCAAATGATTGTTGTACTCAGACAATCTGAGCACAATCTCAACAATTGAGCTTTTCTCCCTTAGTTTGCAGGCTAAGAAAATCGTCGGAGGTCTTATACCTCTTGACGTGGGCATGAGCCTAAAATCCCAATTTCATCCCTCAAAACATCTCATATGTTTTGCGACGTTTCAAAACCGTCTTTGGTGCCTCAATTCTAAACCATTTAGCATTACGCACTGAACTATCATGCAGTCATCAAAACGTGTATGTCAGATGTTCGCAACATCCACAGACAACGTTCGAGGTTCCGCACACTGAGCGGTGCATTAAGGACATAAGCCTTCTATGAAGCAATGAGGACAATCCTCAGTTTACGGACCTAGTCTGCATAATTGCTACTATCAACTTTCAACTAATTTTCTCTAGGAACATAACTAAACAGTAGAACTGAAGCGCGACCTACGACATAATTTGCGAAGACCTTTTGACTATGTTCAGGATAATTAAGTTCATCTTGTGAACTCCCACTCAGATAGACATCCCTCTAGTCATCTAAGTGATTACATGATCCGAGTCAACTAGGCCGTGTCCGATCATCACGTGAGACGGACTAGTCATCATCGGTGAACATCTTCATGTTGATCGTATCTACCATACGACTCATGCTCGACCTTTCGGTCTTCTGTGTTCTAAGGCCATGTCTCTACATGCTAGGCTCGTCAAGTCAACCTAAGTGTTTGCATGTGTTCCGAGGCCATGTCTGTACATGCTAGACTTGTCAACACCCGTTGTATTCGAACGTTAGAATCTAACACCCGATCATCACGTGGTGCTTCGAAACAACAAACTGTCGCAACGGTGCACAGTTAGGGGGAACACTTTCTTGAAATTTTAATGAGGGATCTTCTTATTTACTACCGTCGTTCTAAGCAAATAAGATGTATAAACATGATAAACATCACATGCAATCAAATAGTGACATGATATGGCCATCATCACTTTGCTCCTCTTGATCTCCATCTTCGGGGCTCCATGATCATCATCGTCACCGGCATGACACCATGATCTCCATCATCGTGTCTTCATGAAGTTGTCTCGCCAACTATTACTTCTACTACTACAGCTAACGGTTAGCAATAAAGTAAAGTAATTACATGACGTTTATGTTGACACGCAGGTCATAAATAAATAAAGACAACTCCTATGGCTCCTGCCGGTTGTCATACTCATCGACATGCAAGTCATGATTCCTATTACAAGAACATGATCAATCTCATACATCACATATATCATTCATCACATCCTTTGGCCATATCACATCACATAGCATACCCTGCAAAAACAAGTTAGACGTCCTCTAATTGTTGTTGCATGTTTTACGTGGCTGCTATGGGTTTCTAGCAAGAACGTTTCTTACCTACGCAAAAACCACAACGTGATATGCCAATTGCTATTTACCCTTCATAAGGACCCTTTTCATCGAATCCGATCCGACTAAAGTGGGAGAGACAGACACCCGCTAGCCACCTTATGCAACTAGTGTATGTTTGTCGGTGGAACCAGTCTCACGTAAGAGTACGTGTAAGGTCGGTCCGGGCCGCTTCATCCCACGATGCCGCCGAATCAAGATAAGACTAGTAACGGCAAGATAATTGACAATATCGACGCCCACAACTACTTTGTCTTCTACTCGTGCATAGTAACTACGCATAGACCTAGCTCATGATGCCACTGTTGGGGAACGTAGCAATAATTCAAAATTTTCCTACGTGTCACCAAGATCAATCTATGGAGTCATCTAGCAACGAGGGAGGAGTGGATCTACATACCCTTGTAGATCACGCGCGGAAGCGTTCAAGAGAACGGGGTTGATGGAGTCGTACTCGTCGTGATCCAAATCACCGATGATCCTAGCGCCGAACGAAAGGCACCTCCGCATTCAACACACGTACGGAGCAGTGACGTCTCCTCCTTCTTGATCCAGCAAGGGGGGAGGAGAGGTTGATGGAGATCCAGCAGCACGACGGCGTGGTGGTGGAAGTAGCGGGATTCCAACAGGGCTTCGCCAAGCGCTGCGGGAGGAGGGAGATGTGTCATGGGAGGGAGAGGGAGGCGCCAGGGCTTGGGTTTGGTTGCCCTCCCTCCCCCCCACTATATATAGGGCCAAGGGAGAGGGGGAGGGCACAGCCTTGCCCCTTCCTCCAAGGAAGGGTGCGGCCAAGGGGGGAGGAGTCCATCCTCCCCAAGGCACCTCGGAGGTGCCTTCCCCCTTTAGGACTCTCCCCTCCTCTTGTCCCTTTGGCGCATGGGCCTCTAGGGGCTGGTGCCCTTGGCCCATGTAGGCCAAGGCGCACCCCCTACAGCCCATGTGGCCCCCGAGGCAGGTGGCCCCACCCGGTGGACCCCCGGGACCCTTCCGGTGGTCCCGGTACAATACCGGTGACCCCGAAACTTGTCCCGATGGCCGAAATAGCACTTCCTATATATAATTCTTTACCTCCGGACCATTCCGGAACTCCTCGTGTCGTCCGGGATCTCATCCGGGACTCCGAACAACTTTTGGGTTACTGCATACTAATATCTCTATAACCCTAGCGTCACCGAACCTTAAGTGTGTAGACCCTACGGGTTCGGGAGACATGCAGACATGACCGAGATGACTCTCCGGCCAATAACCATCAGCGGGATCTGGATACCCATGTTGGCTCCCACATGTTCCACGATGATCTCATCGGATGAACCACGATGTCAAGGACTTAATCAATCCCATATACAATTCCCTTTGTCTAGCGGTACGATACTTGCCCGAGATTCGATCGTCGGTATCCTGATACCTTGTTCAATCTCGTTACCGGCAAGTCTCTTTACTCGTTCCGTAACACATCATCCCGTGATCAACTCCTTGATCACATTGTGCACATTATGATGATGTCCTACCGAGTGGGCCCAGAGATACCTCTCCGTTTACACAGAGTGACAAATCCCAGTCTCAATTCGTGCCAACCCAACAGACACTTTCAAAGATACCTGTAGTGTACCTTTATAGCCACCCAATTACGTTGTGATGTTTGGCACACCCAAAGCACTCCTACGATATTCGGGAGTTGCACAATCTCATGGTCTAAGGAAATGATACTTGACATTAGAAAAGCTTTAGCATACGAACTACACGATCTAGTGCTATGCTTAGGATTGGGTCTTGTCCATCACATCATTCTCCTAATGATGTGATCCCGTTATCAATGACATCCAATGTCCATGGTCAGGAAACCGTAACCATCTATTGATCAATGAGCTAGTCAACTAGAGGCTTACTAGGGACATGGTGTTGTCTATGTATCCACACATGTATCTGAGTTTCCTATCAATACAATTCTAGCATGGATAATAAATGATTATCATGAACAAGGAAATATAATAATAATCAATTTATTATTGCCTCTAGGGCATATTTCCAACAGAACTTGTTGGAGACTTCATATTTCTCGACCCGGGCGTGAGCTTGGAAAACCATTTTCAGCTCTTGGAACATCTCATATTCTCCGTGTTGCTTAAAACGCTTTTGGAGCCCCGGTTCTAAGCTGTAAAGCATGCCGCACTGAACCAGGGAGAAATCATCACTACGTGTCTGCCAAGCGTTCATAACGTCTTGTTCTGCAGGGAAAACAGGTGCTTCACCTAGCGGTGCATCAAGGACATATGCTTTCCTGGCAGCTATGAGGATAATCCTCAGGTTACGGACCCAGTCCGTGTAGTTGCTGCCATCGTCTTTCAGCTTGGTTTTCTCTAGGAACGCGTTGAAGTTGAGGGCAACATTACCATGGGCCATTTGATCTACAAGACATATTGCAAAGATTTTAGACTATGTTCATGATAATTAAGTTCATCTAATCAAATTATTAATGAACTCCCACTCAGATAGACATCCCACTAGTCATCTAAGTGATACATGATCCGAGTCAACTCGGTCGTGTCCGATCATCACGTGAGACGGACTAGTCATCATCGGTGAACATTTTCATGTTGATCGTATCTTCTATACGACTCATGTTCGAACTTTCGGTCTTCCGTGTTCCGAGGCCATGTCTGTACATGCTAGGCTCGTCAAGTCAACCTAAGTGTATTGCGTGTGTAAATCTGGCTTACACCCGTTGTATGCGAACGTTAGAACCTATCACACCCGATCATCACGTGGTGCTTCGGAACAACAGACCTTAGCTACGGTGCACAGTTAGGGGGAACACTTTCTTGAAATTATTGCGAGGGATCATCTTATTTATCCTACCGTCGTTCTAAGCAAATAAGATGTAAAACGTGATAAACATCACATGCAATCAAATAGTGACATGATATGGCCAATATAATTTTGCTCCTTTTGATCTCCATCTTCGGGGCTCCATGATCATCATCGTCACCGGCATGACACCATGATCTCCATCATCATGATCTCCATCATCGTGTCTTCATGAAGTTGTCTCGCCAACTATTACTTCTACTACTACAGCTAACAGTTAGCAATAAAGTAAAGTAATTACATGACGTTTATGTTGACACGCAGGTCATAAATAAATTAAGGCAACTCCTATGGCTCCTGCCGGTTGTCATACTCATCGACATGCAAGTCATGATTCCTATTACAAGAACATGATCAATCTCATACATCACATATATCATTCATCACATCCTTTTGGCCATATCACATCACACGGCACATGCTGCAAAAACAAGTTAGACGTCCTCTAATTGTTGTTGCAAGTTTTTACGTGGCTGCTATAGGTTTCTAGCAAGAACGTTTCTTACCTATCCCAAAACCACAACGTGATATGCCAATTTCTATTTACCCTTCATAAGGACCCTTTTCATCGAATCTGATCCGACTAAAGTGGGAGAGACAGACACCCTCTAGCCACCTTATGCAAGTAGTGCATGCCAGTCGGTGGAACCAGTCTCACGTAAGCGTACGTGTAAGGTCGGTCCAGGCCGCTTCATCCCACGATGCCGCCGAATCAAGATAAGACTAGTAACGGCAAGAAAATTGACAAAATCAACGCCCACAACAACTTGTGTTCTACTCGTGCATAGAAACTACGCATAGACCTAGCTCATGATGCCACTGTTGGGGAACATAGCAGAATTTTAAAATTTTCTACACATCACCAAGATCAATCTATGGAGTCATCTAGCAACGAGGGAGAGGGGAGTGCATCTACATAACCTTGTAGATCGCGAGCGGAAGCGTTCAAGAGAACGGGGTTGATGGAGTCGTACTCGTCGTGATCCAAATCACCGATGACCGAGCGTCGAACGGACGGCACCTCCGTGTTCAACACATGTACGGTTGGGAGAGACGTCTCCTCCTTCGATCCAGCAAGGGTTGGAGAGGTTGATGGAGATCCAGCAGCACGACGGCGTGGTGGTGGAAGTAGCGGGATCCCGGCAGGGCTTCGCCAAGCGCAAGCGGGGAGGAGGAGGTGTCACGGGAGGGAGGGAGGCGCCAGGGACTTGGGTGCGGCTGCCCTCCCTCCCCTCCATTATATATAGGGGGCCTAGGGGGGGGGCGACGGCCCCTACAGATCCCATCTAAGGGGAGGGGCGGCGGCCTAGGGGTGGCTTGGCCCCCAAGGCAGGTGGAGGCACCCCCACCCCCTTAGGGTTTCCAGCCCTAAGCGCAAGGGAGGCCCAAGGGGGACGCACCAGCCCACCAGGGGCTGGTTCCCTTCCCACTTCAGCCCATGAGGCCCTCCGGGATAGGTGGCCCCACCCGGTGGACCCCCGGGACCCTTCCGGTGGTCTCGGTACAATATCGGTGACCCCCGAAACTTTCCCGGTGGCCAAAACTGGACTTCCTATATATAAATATTTACCTCCGGACCATTCCGGAATTCCTCGTGATGTCCGGGATCTCATCCGGGCTCCGAAAAACTTTCAGGTTACCGCATACTAATATCTCTACAACCCTAGCGTCACCGAACCTTAAGTGTGTAGACCCTACAGGTTCGAGAACCATGCAGACATGACCGAGACAACTCTCCGGCCAATAACCAACAGCGGGATCTGGATACCCATGTTGTGTTGGGGAACGTTGCAGAAAACAAAAAAAAATTCCTACGGTTTCACCAAGATCCATCTATGAGTTCATCTAGCAACGAGTGATCGGATTGCATCTACATACCTTTGTAGATCACGCGCGGAAGTGTTCAAAGAACGGGGATGAGGGAGTCATACTCGACGTGATCCAAATCACCGGAGATCCTAGCGCCGAACGGACGGCACCTCCGTGTTCAACACATGTACGGTCAGCGTGACGTCTCCTCCTTCTTGATCCAGCAAGGGGGGAGGAGAGGTTGATGAAGATCCAGCAGCACGATGGCGTGGTGGTGGATGCAGGAGTCACCGCAGCAGGGCTTCGCCGTTCTACTACGAGAGGGAGAGGTGTAGCAGGGGAGAGGGAGGCGCCAAGAGTCAAGGGTGCGGCTGCCCCTCCCTTCCCCCTTTATATAGGCCCCCTAGGGGTGCGCCGGCCCTAGGAGATGGGATCTCCTAGGGGGGGGCGGCCAAGGGGTGGAGTGCCCCCAAGCCAGGTGGGGCGCCCCCCCACCCTAGGGTTCCCAACCCTAGGCGCATGGAGTGGGCCAAGGGGGGCGCACCAGCCCACTATGGGCTGGTTCCCCTCCCCACTTTAGCCCATGGGGCCCTCCGGGATGGGTGGCCCCACCCGGTGGACCCCCGGGACCCTTCCGGTGGTCCCGGTACAATACCGGTGACCCCCGAAACTCTCCCGATGGCCGAAACTGCACTTCCTATATATAATTATTCACCTCCGGACCATTCCGGAACTCCTTGTGACGTCCGGGATCTCATCCGGGACTCCGAAAAACTTTCGGGTTACTGCATATTCATATCTCTAGAACCCTAGCGTCACCGAACCTTAAGTGTGTAGACCCTACGGGTTTGGGAGACATGTAGACATGACCGAGATGGCTCTCCGGTCAATAACCAACAGTGGGATCTGGATACCCATGTTGGCTCCCACATGCTCCTCGATGATCTCATCGTATGAACCACGATGTCGAGGATTCAAGCAACCTCGTATACAATTCCCTTTGTCAATCGGTACGTTACTTGCCCGAGATTCGATCGTCGGTATCCCAATACCTCGTTCAATCTCGTTACCGGCAAGTAACTTTACTCGTACCGTAATGCATGATCCCGTGACCAGAAACTTGGTCACTTTGAGCTCATTATGATGATGCATTACCGAGTGGGCCCAGAGATACCTCTCCATTATACGGAGTGACAAATCCCAGTCTTGATCCGTGTCAACCCAACAGACACTTTCGGAGATACCCGTAGTATACCTTTATAGTCACCCAGTTATGTTGTGACGTTTGGTACACCCAAAGCACTCCTACGGTATCCGTGAGTTACACGATCTCATGGTCTAAGGAAAAGATACTTGACATTGGAAAAAACTCTAGCAAAGGAACTATACGATCTTGTGCTATGTTTAGGATTGGGTCTTGTCCATCACATCATTCTCCTAATGATGTGATCTCGTTATCAATGACATCCAATGTCCATAGTTAGGAAACCATGACTATCTGTTGATCAACGAGCTAGTCAACTAGAGGCTTACTAGGGACATGTTGGTGTCTATGTATTCACACATGTATTACGATTTCCGGATAACACAATTATAGCATGAATAAAAGACAATTATCATGAACAAGGAAATATAATAATAATCCTTTTATTATTGCCTCTAGGGCATATTTCAAACAGTCTCCCACTTGCACTAGAGTCAATAATCTAGTTACATTGTGATGAATCGAACACCCATGGAATTTTGGTGTTGATCATGTTTTGCTCTAGGGAGAGGTTTAGTCAACGGATCTGCTACATTCAGGTCCGTATGTACTTTACAAATATCTATGTCTCCATCTTGAACATTTTCACGAATGGAGTTGAAGCGACGCTTGATGTGCCTTGTCTTCTTGTGAAACCTGGGCTCCTTGGCAAGTGCAATAGCTCCAGTGTTGTCACAGAAGATTTTGATCGGCCCCGACGCATTGGGTATGACTCCTAGGTCGGTGATGAACTCCTTCACCCAAATTGCTTCATGCGCTGCCTCCGAGGCTGCCATGTACTCCGCTTCACATGTAGATCCCGCCACGACGCTCTGCTTGCAACTGCACCAGCTTACTGCCCCACCATTCAAAATATACACGTATCCGGTTTGTGACTTAGAGTCATCCAGATCTGTGTCGAAGCTGGCGTCGACATAACCCTTTACGGCGAGCTCTTCGTCACCTCCATAAACGAGAAACATTTCCTTAGTCCTTTTCAGGTACTTCAGGATATTCTTGACCGCTGTCCAGTGTTCCTTGCCGGGATTACTTTGGTACCTACCTACCAAACTTACAGCAAGGTTTACATCAGGTCTGGTACACAGCATGGCATACATAATAGAACCTATGGCTGAGGCATAGGGGATGACACTCATCTCTTCTATATCTTCTGCCGTGGTCGGACATTGAGCTGAGCTCAATTTCACACCTTGCAACACAGGCAAGAACCCCTTCTTAGACTGATCCATATTGAACTTCTTCAATATCTTATCAAGGTATGTGCTTTGTGAAAGACCTATGAGGCGTCTTGATCTATCTCTATAGATCTTGATGCCTAATATATAAGCAGCTCCTCCAAGGTCCTTCATTGAAAAACTCTTATTCAAGTAGGCCTTAATGCTGTCCAAAAGCTCTATATCATTTCCCATCGAAAGTATGTCATCTACATATAATATGAGAAATGCTACAGAGCTCCCACTCACTTTCTTGTAAACGCAGGCTTCTCCATAAGTATGCATAAACCCAAATGCTTTGATCATCTCATCAAAGCGAATGTCCCAACTCCGAGATGCTTGAACCAGCCCATAAATCGAGCGTTGGAGCTTGCACACCTTGTCATCATTCTTAGGATCAACAAAACCTTCCGGCTGCATCATATACAATTCTTCCTTAAGGAAACCATTAAGGAATGCCATTTTGACGTCCATTTGCCATATCTCATAATCATAGAATGTGGCAATTGCTAACATGATTCGGACAGACTTCAGCTTCGCTACCGGTGAGAAAGTCTCATCGTAGTCAACCCCTTGAACTTGTCGATAACCCTTAGCGACAAGCCGAGCTTTATAGATGGTCACATTATCATCTGCGTCTGTCTTCTTCTTAAAGATCCATTTATTTTCTATGGCTCGCCGCTCAACGGGCAAGTCTGTCAAAGTCCATACTTCGTTTTCATACATGGATCCTATCTCGGATTTCATGGCTTCCAGCCATTTGTCGGAATCCGGGCCCGCCATCGCTTCTTCATAGTTTGAAGGTTCACCGTTGTCTAACAACATGATTTCCAAGACAGGGTTGCCGTACCACTCTGGTGTGGAACGTGTCCTTGTGGACCTACGAAGTTCAGTAGCAACTTGATCTGAAGTTTCATGATCATCATCATTAACTTCCTCTCTAGTCGGTGCAGGCACCTCAGGAACATTTTCTTGAGTTGCGCCATTTTCCGGTTCAAGAGGTAATACTTCATCAAGTTCTACTTTCCTCCCACTTACTTCTTTCGAGAGAAACTCCTTCTCTAGAAAGGATCCATTCTTGGCAACAAAGATCTTGCCTTTGGATCTGAGGTAGAAGGTATACCCAATAGTTTCTTTAGGGTATCCTATGAAGACGCATTTTTCCGACTTGGGTTCGAGCTTTTCAGGTTGAAGTTTCTTGACATAAGCATCGCATCCCCAAACTTTTAGAAACGACAGCTTAGGTTTCTTCCCAAACCATAATTCATATGGTGTCGTCTCAACGGATCTCGACGGAGCCCTATTAAAGTGAATGCGGCAGTCTCTAAAGCATAGCCCCAAAAAGATAGCGGTAAATCGGTAAGAGACATCATAGATCGCACCATATCTAATAGAGTGCGATTACGACGTTTGGACACACCATTACGCTGAGGTGTTCCAGGCGGCGTGAGTTGTGAAACTATTCCACATTTTCTTAAGTGTGTGCGAAATTCGTGACTCAAGTATTCTCCTCCACGATCTGATCGCAGGAACTTGATTTTTCTGTCACGTTGATTCTCAACCTCACTCTGAAATTCCTTGAACCTTTCAAAGGTCTCAGACTTGTGTTTCATTAAGTAGACATACCCATACCTACTCAAGTCATCAGTGAGGGTGAGAACATAACGATAACCACCGCGAGCCTCAACATTCATTGGACCGCACACATCAGTATGTATGATTTCCAATAAGTTGGTTGCTCACTCCATTGTTCCTGAGAACGGAGTCTTGGTCATTTTACCCATGAGGCATGGTTCGCATGTGTCAAATGATTCGTAATCAAGAGACTCTAAAAGTCCATCTACATGGAGCTTCTTCATGCGTTTGACACCTATGTGACCAATGCGGCAGTGCCACAAGTATGTGGGACTATCATTATCAACCTTACATCTTTTGGTACTCACACTATGAATATGTGTAGCATTACGCTCGAGATTCATTAAGAATAAACCATTCACCATTGGAGCATGACCATAAAACATATCTCTCATATAAATAGAACAACCATTATTCTCGGATTTAAATGAGTAGCCATCTCATATTAAACGAGATCCTGATACAATGTTCATGCTCAAACTTGGCACTAAATAACAATTATTGAGGTTCAAAACTAATCCCGTAGGTAAATGTAGAGGTAGCATGTTGATGGCGATCACATCGACCTTGGAACCATTCCCGACGCGCATCGTCACCTCGTCCTTCGCCAGTCTCCGCTTATTCTGCAGCTCCTGTTTTGAGTTACAAATGTGAGCAACTGCACCGGTATCAAATACCCAGGAGCTACTATGAGTACTGGTAAGGTACACATCAATTACATGTATATCACATATACCTTTCGTTTTGCCGGCCTTGTTGTCTGCTAAGTATTTGGGGCAGTTCCGCTTCCAGTGACCACTTTCCTTGCAATAAAAGCACTCAGTCTCGGGCTTGGGTCCATTCTTTGGCTTCTTCCCGGCAGCTTGCTTGCCGGGCGCGGCAACTCTCTTGCCGTCCTTCTTGAAGTTTTTCTTACCCTTGCCTTTCTTGAACTTAGTGGTTTTATTCACCATCAACACTTGATGTTCCTTTTTGACTTCTACCTCTGCTGATTTCAGCATTGCAAATACTTCAGGAATGGTCTTTTCCATCCCCTGCATATTGAAGTTCATCACAAAGCTCTTGTAGCTCGGTGGAAGCGACTGAAGGATTCTGTCAATGACCACGTCATCCGGGAGATTAACTCCCAGCTGAGTCAAGCGGTTATGTAACCCTGACATAATGAGTATGTGCTCACTGACAGAACTATTTTCCTCCATCTTACAATTGAAGAACTTGTCATATCTCTCGACTCGGGCATGAGCTTGAAAAACCATTTTCAGCTCTTCGAACATCTCATATGCTCCGTGTCTCTCAAAACGCTTTTGGAGCCCTGGTTCTAAGCTGTAAAGCATGCCGCACTGAACGAGGGAGTAATCATCGGTACGTGTCTGCCAAGCAATCATAATGTCTTGTTCTGCAGGGAGAACATGTGCTTCACCTAGCGGTGCTTGTAGGACATAATCTTTCTTGGCAGCTATGAGGATGATCCTCAGGTTCCGGACCCAGTCCGTATAGTTGCCGCCATCGTCTTTTAGCTTGGTTTTCTCTAGGAACGCGTTGAAGTTGAGGACAACGTTGGCAATTTGATCTACAATACATGTTGTAAATATTTTAGACTAAGTTCATGATAATTAAGTTCATCTAAATCAAATTATTCAATGAACTCCCACTCAGATAGACATCCCTCCAGTCTTCTAAGTATAACATGATCCGAGTTAACTAGGCCGTGTCCGATCATCATGTGAGACGGACTAGCCAACATCGGTGAACATCTTCATGTTGATCGTATCTTCTATACGACTCATGCTCGACCTTTCGGTATTCTGTGTACCTCAGACTGGGTGAAGCTGAAAGCTAGCGTTCTTAAGGGAATATTTGGTCGGCGAACAAAAGATGATTTTTATTTATTTTCCATATCTTCCCCCAGATGTTTTTTCCTACGTTTCCTATTGCAGTCCGGACATGCACTTTAGGGCATTCTTACCCATGGAAAGGAACCCTTAACGGAACTATTCTCCCTAGAATATGTTTCTTACTACCCATGTAATATAACATAACTAGTTGGGCACTTGTCTGTTCAAGCACCAATGACCCCTACGCCTGGTCTCCACGCATACCCCGGTTCTTAAATAACTTAGCGGGTATTCGGATACACTCCAGACTATCGGGTCCCGAGGTTGAAGCGAAAAGGTCTGCCATGACAAATGATCTACAATCCGGCTAGAAGGCATTATACATGTCACTTTAATTACATAGTCATGCGGACTGACTAAATTCCTCCCCTATACCATCCAACAGGCGGTCTAGCCTACAGTCCTGTTGGGAATACTTTACAGCTAATTGTACTTGCCCATAAACTAAGCTAACAGGGATCTCTTTTCCGTCGGGCCCCACAGGTCCGACCTCGGCCATGTGATTTGGGTCAGCCTTGGTGTACCGCGTCTTCACCATGGCCCAGGCTTCTTGGGCACCTTGTCGGCAGCCGATATCTTCCATAATCAGAAGCGCCGCCGTGCTCCCTTGAGCTTCTCCGTAAGCTCTGCAACGCCTTCTGGCAGGGAGGCGGATGGCCACAAGGCCTGGGCAACACCTTGCATCACCTGCCGAACTTGTTCGTGCAGATGCGAGAGCTCGGATAGAAGATCACCTGCAGACTCGGGCATTTCCTCCGCAGGACGACCTGTCAGCATACCTATAGACATAACGTTGTTAGTCGGCTTCTTCGCCGAACTCCTTCAAAAGGATCCATTCAAGCACTTACTGAAAATGCCGCGCCGAAGCCGCTTTTTCTCCTTCTCGGAGTCTGCAAGCTGGGCTCGAATGTCTTTTAGTTCCACGCTCAGCTTGACATTGGCGTCTTGGAGATTGTTTTTCTCCCGCCTAACCTCAGTCAGCATGCGTTTGCCAGCCTCTAGCTATCGCACGACATGCTGGTCCTCTGGATTTTCTCCGGATTCATTTGCAAAATCTATTGTTAGATCTGCAGCCACGCCGCACACTATATGGTAAGCATCATTCTTTAAAGTAAATGTTACCAGCGGGAGGCTTTTTCGGTTCCTGCAATGCGGCAACAGCGGCCCGCAGTTGGGTCTTGCATTCCTCCAGCTCCTGGGATAGCCTAGTATTCTTCTCCATAAGAACCTTCACAATAAAGATGATCCTTAAATCAGTTCTGCTAACTGTTTCAAGTCTCAGGGGCTACTGATACATATAAATCGCCAGATTTACTTACCCGTACATCCTTTACATACTGATCCGTGGCTCTGGCTAGACCATCTTGAGCGGCACGGAGGTACGCCTCTCCGAAATTAAAGGCATCAAATGCCTCTGGTGAGAAACAAGTGTCACGGAGTACGGCCCGGCGGCGCCTATGATTCATGGCACTTTCCACTTCTGAGTTAGTAGCGGATAATCTATCCGCATCCTCTGTAGGAGGATTATCCGGCACCTGCCCCATATCGGCTTCCGCCTCTATGTCCGGTCCTGGCGCCCGACTAGTGGAGGCGTGATCAGCAACATCGCCGGACATATTCCGGCGAGCGTTTTTTCTATTAAAGAAACACGGGCGTCATTACATTTTGAGAAAGACGACAACCACAGAGCGGGGTTTTTATACCTTTGCGCCGGCGTCTCCGTCCTAACCACCTTCCTTTTTGGCCTACCCGGCCTCGGCGCCTCTTGTTGGCGAGTTGATGCGGGTTCGGCAGGGCGTCCCGAATGCCTTCCCTGTAAAAAATGCCATGTGTATATGGTGGGTGAAGTGTCTAAAAGGGGATCCTAGTTTTTGGAGTTGGGATTTTTGGTTTTTCTTACGTGCGATGCAGGGAGCAGTCCGGGATAGTCGACCGTAATGGCCACCATGGCGTTGTCGCAGCTTAACTGATAGAACTACTGGTCTATCAGCTCCATGAAGATAACCAGATCTTCTTCAAGTCCGGAGTCGAGGGCCCGGTCAGGGTCCTCCGGTTGTGGAGAGGGGCTGCTGACCTCCTTTATGGCTTTTCGCAGTTCCTGCCGCAAACTAGCAAGGTGAATACTTACGACAAAGAATGCGGAAAAATGGAAGTAAGGGAATATAGCTTACCCAGCTTGGAGGATTGTACATGGAGAATCCATCCCGTGGCTTGATGCGGGTGAACTCCTCCTCCTCTCCCTTGAACAATTCGGACAAATTTTTTGCTAAAGCGGCAGCATCGACCGGACCCTTATGCCCGTAGCGGGTGGCGTCATCCGCCCCGTTGAAACACCACAAGGGGTGCCCACGGTATTGAAGTGGTTGCACTCCCGCATTATGCAAATCGACATAACTTCGATTACTGTCAATCCTGATTGAGCCAGTGCTTTGATCCGGTTCATCAGATAGATGACTTCTCTGTTGTCTTCCACCTGGGGGCTCCGTGGGCGCCAACTTCGGCGCTTCTTCAAAGGAGCATTGTTGAACTTAGGAAGACCCCGCCAAACAGGGTCCGGAAGGGGAACGTCCTCCATATAAAACCATTCTGAAGGCCAGTCTTCGGACGACTTCTTTGGGGTACCGGACAGGTATCCGATATCGGCGATGCGCCATATTTCGGCTCCGCCCACTTGATAAAGTGATCCCCTCTGTGTGCGAGGGACGAGGCAAAATAGCCTTTTCCACATCTCGAAGTGAGCCTCGTAGCCCAGGAATAACTCGCAGAGAGCAACATAGCCGGCGATATGTAGAATGGAGGCAGGGGTGAAATTGTGTAATTGGAGGCCGTAGAACTCCAGGTGCCCGCGGAGGAACGGATGAATTGGAAATCCGAGTCCCCTTAGTAAATAAGGAACAAGGAAGACCCGTTCCCCCATGGAGGGACAGGGAAAGCTCTCCGCTTGCTCCCCGCCATTGTAGGTGGCAAGCCCGGCTCGAACGGGCACCATATACGCCGGAGGGAGAAATCCCTTGGTCTGCAGTTCGACCAATCGACTGTGTGGGACTGAACACCTCTCCCAATCACCGGGCTTAGGGCTACGGGGCGGGAGGAGGAGCTGCGGAGGTCGGCCATGCTGGAATGGATCTTTCCGAAACGCGTTCTGATGGATTCTCGCTGAGGGGAGGATGGTGTGGATCGGATCTAAGAATCCCTATCCCTTTAATAGACAATTTATTTATCTAACTAGGGGGGCAAATGTAAAAATGCCCTGGCGCCTCGTATTCTTTCGATGCATGGGAAATAGCCCTTATTGGACACAAAAGCCAAGAGGTTCAACATTTATGGGGCCGGACACTGCTTACAAACACTTGGAAATTGGAGAAGAACCTTCCTTGCAATGCCGAAGACAATACTGCGCGCCGGACTCATCGTCATTGAAGCCTGGTTCGGGGGCTACCGAGGGAGTCCAGGATTAGGGGGTATCCAGATAGCCGGATTATATCCTTCGGCTGGACTGTTGGACTATGAAGATACAAGATTGAAGACTTCCTCCCGTGTCCGGATGGGACTCTACTTGGCGTGGAAGGCAAGCTAGGCAATACAGATATGTATATATCCTCCTTTGTAACCGACCTTGTGTAACCCTAGCCCCCTCCGGTGTCTATATAAACCGGAGGGTTTAGGTCCGTAGGACAACAGACAATCATACCATAGGCTAGCTTCTAGGGTTTAGCCTCTCTGATCTCATGGTAGATCAACTCTTGTAATACTCATATCATCAAGAATAAATCAAGCAGGACGTAGGGTTTTACCTCCATCAAGAGGGCCCGAACCTGGGTAAAACATCGTGTCCCCTGGCTCCTATTACCATCCGCCTAGACGCACAGTTCGGGACCCCCTACCCGAGATCCGCCGGTTTTGACACCGACAGCCACTCTAACAGCATAGTCCTTATTATTACTATTCAATTCATTGAGCAAATCATTTTGAGCCTTAAGTACTTGTTCTACTTGAGTGGTAACCATAGAAGCATGTTCACTAATAAGTTTAAGTTCACCTTTGACATTAACCATATAATCACCCAAGTGTTCAAGCATATCAGCACTGCATTTCAATTCTCTACCAAAATAAGCATTGAAGTCTTCTTGCTTAACCATAAATTTATCAAACTCATCTAAGCATGGGCTAGCAAACTTGGTGAATGGGATTTTAGCTTTATCATATGTATAGAGATAATTTACCTTTACTACCTGTGTCGGGTTATCAAGACCACTAGACCATTGATGACGCGCGTTGCTGCGCCCGTCTATTTTTAGTGTTTTATGGTAGTGAGATAGAAACTTTTTGAAGTACACGGAGATAAGATCAACTATGAAAAAAAATCTAAAATAGACTGAAATAGGTTGTTTCACGAAGTAGCAAGTAAAAACCGAAAAGATACTAACATTGTACCGTACAAAGCTAGGATGGAGCTACACGTGCTTTCACTCAGTGAACAGTAACCTTAAGCAAGAATTTGCAGAGAATTGCAAGAATGCATAAGAGATATCATTGACTCACAGTTGTCATTGTAGTTTTTACCCATCTAGAAGGAGAAAGATTTCAGAATGCAATAATTACTGTGAGGATGGAAGTAAAGTCTTCATATTATGATTTTAGCTTTGCATACATGATACATCTTTCCTGAGAAACATGTCCCCTGCTTGACGCTAACTAAATTGATAAGAGCACGTTTTCAGCACAAACACACTAAGACAAAATCCATTACTATTGATGTCTTGATCATGTCATTTTTGCAAGAATAAAACCTCACTAACCTAAACACAAGAGGGAATAAAGTCTAAAGTAGATATTTTCTCTACCGTCTGCAACTCCACAATATGGATGGAAGCCCTATGGGCACAGGTACCGGTGAGTTCCATGGACATCCTTCATTAGCACGGTAACAATCCAGGCAGCGGCTCAATGGAAATAACAATCGACCGCTGCATCCAACACTGATGGGAAAGAAGACAACCAATCATAACATCTTTGGTGTGTAAGAAAAGATCATCATGATGTTGCTACAAGTACAGCCTTCAGAACACTAGTATACTCGAAATGCTCATAAGCCATAATCATCATCATCCAGCGCTCAGTGCTGTAAAAAATCATCTGCAAGTAAAACATGATAAAAGAAAAGCTACATACTAAGAGAAGTTGCATAAGTTTCTGTTCATTTCTTCACAAGGAATTTATGTATATACATTCAAGGACCATGGACTATCGGTGAAGATATATATCTTTTTTCTCTCTCTTGACAGGTGATGTAAGTACCAAAAACTTGCTGAAAACAGATTACACGTACATGTACTAAATAAACCCGCTCACATAAAAATTTCCTACCTCGTAAATAGTATCAAATATTTGGATCAATTAACTAAGGATTTTGGATCGCCAAGGCCATTAAAGTAATATCTAACATGGATGCCAATATAGAGCTAGATAAACATAGTGATGATCAAGATGGATGTATGGTTCTGATAAATATAGGAAGATGTATCAGTCCTAAAAGGTAAGTGCACTGGTGCATCAGCAAAGAACTAACCGATATCAAAAGTAAAAAAAATTGCCAATATATTTTGAGCAAGCCAGCCGGTGCCATGGTTTTATCCTTGATGAAGCTATGTACCTAGGGTAGGGGCATGGACCTGTCCTAAGTACCCTACCCAAGGACATCCCTAGAAGAAGTCACCTTTGAATCGACTTGGTGGTATCCCACTCGACGGATTCAAGACACTCGACCACGAAGCAATCACTCGACCAAATTCCAACCACTCGACTACCAGGAGATCTAAAGTCACCCTGCATGCAAACGGTCGGTCATTAAGTAGCTTTTATGGTCATCATAGCACTTTATTAGGGGCGTTACCAGTAACCCCCAGTCTTAATGTACTTTAAACCTTGCATTACTGAGGGCTGGATGGGCCTGGCAAACTCTATATAAGCCACCCCCCTCCTCAGTATCAAGGGTTGGCACCCCTGTTATTCATACACACATAATTCAGTCGACCGCCTCCGGGCACCGAGACGTAGGGCTGTTACTTCCTCCGAGAAGGGCCTGAACTCGTAATCCTCGTGTGCTTACAACTCCTCCATAGCTAAGATCTAGCCTCTCCATACGTACCCCCTACATCACTGTCAGAGTTAGAACCACGACAGTTGGCGCCCACCGTGGGGCCAGGAGTCTTAGCGCCTAGTTTAAGAAGTTGTGATTTTTCCGATCTCCTTGATCATGGTTTCGAGCGGAGCTTTGGTGGAGGGCCACGAGACCCGTCTCGGCGCGCTCACGTTCATCGCCGACGACTCCGCTTGGCTTCAGGAGGCTCCACTCGACGTCGACGCGCTCCCCGTCCGCGGGGCGACGCACTTTCGCGCATGCGTCCGTGGTGTCCTCCTGCGGCAGCCGTCGACCCAGTATCGATCGGCTCCCGTGGCATCTCCCCACCCTATTTCTCGCTGGCGCAAGCGCTCCGGTCGGTCGAGGCTTCAGAGGTGGGTGAGGCATGCGGTGGCCCACCAGTCGGCCACCCCACAAGTCGCGACAATCGAGCCTGACGAATCCCTCTACGGCCTGTTCGACCTGTCGACTGGCTCCGCAGAGACCGCATCCGAATGCGACAGCAATGACCCAGCTGCAGAGGTTCTGGTGGTCGATGGGCCACACAGTCCTCCCGGTTTCCCTCGCGCTGACGGAGGCGCGGATGGGGGTGACCCGTCGCGTCCTCACGAGGAGTATCTCCCCGAGCCTCTCACGTCGTTGCAGCGGGAGGAACTTCGCCGCCGGAACATGGATGCACTCCACACTCCTATCATTGGAGAAACCCCCGAGGAACGAGCCTTGGAGGACGCGCGCTTGGCTAACTTGGCTGAGCGCACTCGACTAGAGAATCTCCAGCGAATACTCGATGAGTGAGCGCGTCAACGGGCTCCAGAATCCTGTCGACGTCAACTCTTTCCGCCCATGCAGGTATATCGTACTCCGATTCAGAATTTGGCGGTTGTGGCCCGTATAGCAGAGTCGATTCAGCCCTCCCAGTCAGAGGCTGGCAGAGGCTTGTTGCAAATCAGAGCGTTGCTCCGGGCAGCGGGAGACCAGAATTCCGCTGTTTCTCAGTCACCACAGTCGATCCGTTGCAGCGGATACAGTCCAGTCGGCTCACAGCCCAAGATCGCCTCCGAGGCGTGAGGGACGTGGACACCGGCGTGATCAGTACAGAAGGAATGAGCAGTATGATCACCGATTCGATCGTGATGATCGACGTCGAGTGCCAACCCCTCCCTCGAGGAGTGGATCATATGTGCCTCGACAGCAGGTGGACAGACGCCCTCATAGTGTTGGGCGGAGAATTCCAGTCGACCCCAGGGAACCAGGCTTTAATGCGAGATCCATTCTCGTTCAAGGTTTGGTCGACAGGAATAGAGCTCACCGAGAAGGCCACGACAGAGATGCGCCTACCAGTAGCAGAGTACATGTTTCAGGGCCGGAGTGTTTCAGTCGAGCCATCAGAGCCGCTGTAATTCCTCCCAACTTCAGGTTGGCGACTGGAGTTAGTAAGTTCACCGGTGAGTCCAAGCCCGATACTTGGCTCGAAGATTACCGAGTGGCTGTCCAGATTGGCGGTGGGAACGATGAGGTAGCCATGAAGCACCTGCCTCTCATGTTAGAAGGCTCGGCCAGAGCGTGGCTGAATCAGTTAGCACCCAGCAGCATTTACACTTGGGAGGATCTCTCCCGAGTGTTTGTCACCACATTTGAAGGAACATGCAAGTGACCTACAGGCCTTACGGAATTGCGGTCTTGCGTGCAAAAACCGAATGAAACTCTAAGGGATTACATCCAGAGGTGGATCACATTGCATCACACAGTTGAAAATGTACCAGATCATCAAGCAGTTTGTGCCTTTAAAGAAGGCGTTAAGTACAGAGAATTGAATCTGAAGTTCGGTCGAACCAGAGAGATGTCTCTGAATCGGATGATGGAGATTGCCACCAAATACGCTAATGGTGAAGATGAGGATCGACTCCGGAGTGGCAAGCATAAAGCAGTCGCCCAGGAAACCGGAGGAAATTCCAGTAGGAAACAGAAGCGGAAAGCCAAGCCAGCCGCTCCTTGGAAGGCACTGGCCGTAACCCAGGGAAAATTTAAGGGAAAACCCAAAGGACCTTGGAACCCCAAGAAAGTTAAAGACCAAGATGGAAATGATGTTTTGGATCTACCGTGTCACATCCACACCAAGAAAGATGAAGAGGGTAAACTCATTTACCCAAAGCATACCACTCAACAGTGTCAGCTTCTGATCCAGCAGTTTCAGGGCAAGCAGTCCAAAGATAAGGAAAAGGAGTCGGACAAAGTTGAGGACAAGGAAGATAGTGACGACGGGTACCCCCAGGTCAATTCCACCCTGATGATTTTTGCTGATGTTGAGAGCAAAAGTCGACTGAAGGTTATTAACCATGAGGTAAATATGGTTGCTCCGGCAACACCCAATTATCTGAAGTGGTCCCAGACTGCCATCACATTCGACCAGTCTGATCACCCTACGCACATTGCCACCCCTGGGAGGCAAGCTCTGGTGGTCGACCCAGTTGTCGAAGGCACTCGACTGACCAAAGTCCTGATGGATGGAGGCAGCGGTTTGAACATACTGTATGTAGAAACATTGAAAGGGATGGGCATTCCGATGTCCAGGTTCAGCACCAGTAACATGAGTTTCCATGGAGTCATTCCTGGGAAGAAAGCCGAGTCACTCGGCCAAATTGCTCTTGATGTGGTTTTCGGTGATTCCAAGAATTACCGCAAGGAAAAGTTGACATTCGAAGTTGTGGATTTCTAAAGTGCTTATCACGCTATTTTGGGCAGGCCAGCTTATGCACGCTTCATGGCTCGACCATGTTATGTGTATCTCAAATTGAAGATGCCTGGTCCCAAAGGTGTGATCACTGTTACAGGCAATCGGAAGAAAGCAGAAGAGTGTTTTCAGAAAGGCTCAAAGATTGCTGACGCTCAGATGGTGGTGGTCGAGCTGCAAGAGTATCAGAAGACTACAGATCCGAGTGAGTTGCTACGAACTAAGAAGCCTGCTTCAGAATCAGCTTTCCAGTCGTTCGGTGAAACGAAGGCAGTTCACATTCACCTGACCGATCCAAACGCTGCTCCGACTCACATCTCAACGACGGTCGACTCCAAATAGGAAGAAGCGCTCATCCAGTTCCTCCGTGAGAACTAGGACATCTTCGCATGGAAGCCTGCTGACATGCCTGGAGTTCCCAGGGGGCTGGCTGAGCACCGTCTACGAGTCGACCCAAAATTTAAACCTGTGAAAGAACATCTTCGACGGTCCGCCATCCAGAAGAGGAAGGCCATTGGCGAGGAGGTGGCTCGGCTCTTAGCAGCAGAGTTCATCCAAGAAATTTACCACTCGAGTGGCTCGCCAATGTTGTCATGGTCCCCAAGAAGGACAAGTCACTTTGCATGTGCATTGATTTCAAGCATGTCAATCGGGCCTGCCCGAAAGATCATTTTCCTCTCCCCCGCATCGACCAGATAGTCGACTCGACTGCGGGATGTGAGCGTTTGTCTTTCCTAGATGCCTATTCCGGGTACCATCAGATCCATCTGTATGGGCCCGACGAGATCAAAACAACTTTCATCACTCCATTTGGGTGCTTCTGTTATGTCACCATGCCGTTCGGCCTCAAGAATGCCGGAGCCACGTTCATGAGGGTGATTCAGAAGTGTTTGCTCACTCAAATCAGTCGGAATGTGGAGGCATACATGGATGATATTGTGGTCAAGTCACGGAAGGGTTCCGACCTGCTGACTGACCTTGCTGAAACCTTTGCCAACCTCAGGAGGTATGATATCAAGCTCAATCCGTCAAAGTGCACGTTCGGAGTTCCAGGTGGGAAGTTACTCGGTTTTCTCGTTTCCGAACGGGGAATCGACGCCAATCCTGAAAAAATTGGTACTATACTCCGGATGAAACGTCCTATGCGTGTGCATGACGTCCAGAAGCTTACAGGATGCTTGGCCGCTTTAAGTCGATTCATCTCTCGCCTCGGTGAAAAGGCATTGCCTCTTTACCGACTAATGAAGAAGTCTGACAAGTTCGAGTGGACTCCAGAAGCTGATGCAGCGTTTACAGAGCTCAAAGCTCTGCTCTCCACCCAGCGGGTGCTTGCTGCCCCAATCAGCAAGGAGCCTTTGCTGATTTACATTGCAGCCACAGGACAAGTTGTCAGTACAGTACTTACGGTCGAGTGGGAAGAAGAAGGAAAGGCCTTCAAAGTTCAGCGCCCAGTATATTATGTTTCTAAAGTTTTGACTCCTTCAAAGCAAAGATATCCTCATTACCAGAAGCTTGTATATGGGATTTATATGACCACGAAGAAGGTTGCACATTACTTCTCTGATCATTCTATTACAGTCGTTAGTGACGCTCCACTATCAGAGATTTTGCACAACAGAGATGCAACTGGTCGAGTGGCCAAATGGGCGATTGAACTTCTTCCCCTAGATATAGTGTTTGAGGCAAAGAAAGCTATCAAGTACCAAGCAATTGCAGATTTCGTCGCCGAGTGGATCGAACAGCAACTTCCGACTCAAGTTCACTCGGAGCACTGGACCATGTTCTTCGATGGATCTAAGATGCTGAATGGTTCCGGTGCTGGGGTAGTATTGGTTTCCCCCCGAGGAGATAAGCTCAGATATGTTCTCCAGATTCACTTTGATTCCTCCAATAATGAAGCAGAATATGAAGCACTTTTGTATGGGTTGCGCATGGCCATTTCACTCGGTGTCCGTCGCCTCATGGTCTATGGCGACTCAGATTTGGTGGTTAATTAGGTGATGAAAGAATGGGACGTCAGAAGTCCAGCTATGACTGGTTATTGCAATGCAGTGAGAAAGTTGGAGAAGAAATTCGAGGGGTCAGAGCTTCATCACATCCCCCGACTGAAAAATCAAGCGGCTGATGATTTGGCAAAGATAGGCTCCAAGAGAGAAGCCATCCCCAGCAATGTGTTTTTGGAACACATCCACTCGCCATAAGTCCAAGAAGATCCTTTTACAGATGAAGCCCCGCAGCCAAAGAGTGCCACAGATCCGACTGAAGTTGAAATTCCGGCAGTGGTCGACCTAATCATGGAAGTTTTGGCAATCACCCCTAACTGGACAATACCGTACATCGCGTATATCCTAAGAAAAGAACTCCCGGGGGACGAAGAAGAGGCTCGACAGATCGTCCGTCGATCCAAGGCCTTTACAGTCATAAAGGGACAGTTGTATAGAGAAAGCGCGACTGGAGTCAGTCAGAAGTGTATAACACCAGAAGAAGGTCAGATAATCCTTGATGATATCCACTCGGGGACCTGTGGTCATCATGCGTCCTCTCGGACCATTGTGGCTAAAGCATACCGAGCGGGATTTTACTGGCCAAGAGCGAATGAAATGGCAAAAGAGATAGTCGACAAGTGTGAAGGGTGCCAGTTCTACTCCAACATGTCGCACAAGCCTACATCAGCCCTGAAGACCATTCCACTCGTCTGGCCCTTCGCTGTTTGGGGACTAGACATGGTTGGCCCATTGAGAACAGGCAGGAGCGGTTTCACACATGTGCTTGTGGCAGTCGACAAGTTTACCAAATGGATTGAAGCTAAGCCTATCAAGAATCTTGATGCTTGCACTGCTATCAGTTTCGTCAGAGAGTTAACATTCAGATATGGAGCTTTTTGCGCCTCTTAAGGCACACGAGTCGACTACGCATTGGTCGCCCACCCCCAGTCGAATGGACAAGCAGAAAGGGCAAATGGTCTGATTCTCAAAGGACTAAAGCCTCGGCTGATGCGTGATCTCAAGCACGCAGCAGGCGCTTGGGTCGACGAGCTTCCGTCGGTTCTGTGGGGATTGAGGATTACCCCGAATCGGTCGACTGGAAGAACTCCGTTCTTTCTGGTTTATGGAGCGGAAGCAGTCCTGCCGAGTGATCTACTTCACAATGCACCCCGAGTCGAGCTTTATACCGAAGATGAAGCAGAACAAGCCCGGCAAGACGCAGTCAACCTCCTAGAAGAAGAAAGAGAAATGGCTATGATCCGATCGACCATTGATCAGCAAGACTTGCGTCGATTCCATGCCAGAAATGTGAAGAGTCGAGTCTTCCAAGAAGGAGATTTGGTCCTCCGAGTGGATCAACAGAAACCACACAAGCTCGCTCCTACTTGGGAAGGTCCCTTCATCGTCACCAAAGTCCTCCACAATGGAGCGTATCACCTTTACAATGTCAATCGCCAGATTGATGAGCCACGAGCTTGGAATGCAGAACTGCTCCGCCCCTTTCACACTTGAATTCTCACTCGGATGAGATGTAATAAGAAAAACTTCTGTAGTCTATTTATCAAAGACAAGAGTGTTACAAATTTTCCTACAATTGTTGTTGCTTTTGTTTGCGTGTGAAATCCCCCAGTGGGTGGCTTAGCTGCGAATCCGTTTCGCCTAAGTTTGTAAAAAAATCCTACCGAGTGGCGAGCCAGACTCCCACTCGGAGGCTTAGCTGCAGCTCAGTGCTCGCCTAAGTGTTTAAAAATCCTACCGAGTGGCGAGCCAGACTCCCACTTGGAGGCTTAGCTGCAGCCCAGTGCTCGCCTAAGTGTTTAAAAATCCTACCAAGTGGAGAGCAAACCTCCCACACAGAGGCTTAGCTGCAGCCCAGTGCTCGCCTAAGTTTTTAAAAATCCTACCGAGTGGCGAGCCAGACTCCCACTCGGAGGCTTAGCTGCAG
>NC_041392.1:41711501-41732293 GCF_002162155.2 Triticum dicoccoides
AGATTCCCACTCGGAGGCTTAGCTGCAGCCCAGTGCTCGCCTAAGTGTTTAAAAATCCTACCGGGTGGTGAGCCAGACTCCCACTCGGAGGCTTAGCTGTAGCCCACTGCTCGCCTAAGTTTGAAAAAATCCTACCGAGTGGATAGCAGACCTCCCACTCGGGGGCTTAGGTGCAGTCCAGTACTCACCTAAGTTTGAAAAAATCCTACCGAGTGGAGAGCAGACCTCCCACTCGGGGGCTTAGCTGCAGTCCAGTACTCGCCTAAGTTTTTAAAATCCTACCGAGTGGAGAGCAGACCTTCCACTCGGAGGCTTAGCTGCAGCCCAGTGCTCGCCTAAGTACGGAACACATCCCAATCCGCAAGGACAATGAGGTGCAAATCGACTGCTACCTTCTCCTTCGGAGTTGCACCACAAATACAAAGTTATTTCGAGTGAAGAACAAGTTCCACTCGATAGATAATTCATGAAGATATTCAATGATAAATCAAGTTCAGATAAGATCCAAAGGTTCTAGACCGCAGATCAAAGTACTCGAGCCTCCAGCTCGACAGAGTTTAACGGTTACAAAATCCACTCAGCATTCCGAGGTAAATTTGAAGTGAAGCATAAAAGTTTTTATTCCTCATGCGGAGGACTGGAAGGGGCGACGAACTCGTCCAAGTCGATCCCGTCTGCAATGCGAGTGGCAGCAGCAATGAAAGTCTCCATGAAGTCTTGAAAGTTGTGCTTCCTGGTATTGGCAACTTGGATGGCAGCCAACTTTTCTTCTCGCGCCTCCTTGCAGTGGACGCGGACCAGAGACAGAGTGACGTCAGCGCCACATCTAGCAGAAGATTTCTTCCTTTCCGCCACTCGACCTGGGACTTCATTCAGTCGAGTCATCAGGGACTCGAGGTCATTCTGAAGCGTCGTCCTAGGCCAGAGCGACGTGTCGATCCGTGACATCGCAACCTTCAACCGAGCAAGATAGTCAACAACGCCGGCAACACGAGATTCCAGTCGGAGCACGTTCATAGCAGCCTCGTCCTTCACTGGAGAATTGATGGGGTCCAAGTCTGTCTCCACTCGACTGGTCTCCTCTTCGAAGTTCTGGCAGAATTCTGTAAACACAATTCAAGGATAAGTCAGTGGCTCTACGCAGATTTGGTAACTGCAAGTCAGTCGGGTCGGAGTAATTACCCTCGAGCATGACGAACAGCTTCTTGGCGAGTCCACCGAGATAAGCCTCCAGATCATTCCTCTTCCCCGCCAGTTCACTTGCCTTGTCATTCAGAGCTATATTGCCATTCTTCAGACGGCTGGCCTCTCGATTAGCCGCGTCGAGAGCAGTTTTCAGCCTGGAGTTTTCCTTTTCAAGAGTGCCGACTGAAGCTAGTTTTTCTTCAGCAAGCTTCATTTTGTTCAGGGCCTCCTTCTGCGCTTCGGCAAGGTCTTGATCCTTCTTCTTCAGAGCCTCTTCCATTTTTTCTGCGAAACAGCAAGTGAGATCTACATCGAGGACGGCCAGAAAGAAAGGACAGTCGACAAAAGCTCACTAGCCATACCTTTTGCTTCGTCCCTCGCCTTCTGCAAGTTCTCCTGAGCAAGCTTCAAGGCAAGGTTCACCTGGATCTGTTTGTTCTCCAACTTAGTGTAGCGAGCCACAAGTTCACATGATTTCTGCAAAAATCAGTCGACAAACATCCAAGATAAGTTGCTTCCGAGTAACCAAGAGACAATGATGGCATTTCTAAGACTATAGCTGAATCAAAAACATTTGACAGTAGTCTCGGGGACTACACCCAGTGGGTGCACTAAGCGTGCCCCCACTGGTTCAACCAAAAAAAATCGACTGCCCGCAGCCGACCGTGTACAGTTCCATTTGACATGGCCTGACCAGACCGAGTGAAGAAGTTCAGCTAAAGCAACACAATATAAAGACTACAGTCGACTGCCAGCAGTCCACCGTAGTCTCGGGGACTACACCCAGTGGGTGCACTTAGCGTGCCCCCACTCGTCAAAAAGATTAATAGACACACCCAGTGGGCGTACAGATATAAAGATCTTCGGAAAAGAGATTCTTCAGATAGCATATCCTAACAGAACAAGCGGTGAATCGACTGACCTGGACGTTGCTCTGAAGAGCTGAGCTCGCGTCATAAGCTGCTTGGATGGCTTCCCGAACCACCTTCACTTGCTCCATCATGATCCCCGCCTGGCATATAGCCTCTTTAGCGGCACCCACTTGGTCCTCAGGGACGTGGTGTGTGGCAAAAAGCGAAGGCAGATTTGCAGTCGACGTCGAAGGCCGGACACTCGTCAGAGGTTCAGCGAAGGTCACAGAAACCCGAGTGGTATCACCACCCTCCCGGACTGCGGCCTCAGGCGCCGGAGTAGTTTGTGGGGTCTTGCCAGCCGGCGCCCTCCTGTCCCTTCGCGCCCTCAGCGGCACTTCATCGTCATCATCAGGGAGGTCAATGACATGAGGAGGAGCTACAAGAAAATTCCAATCAACCGGAATTATAAGAAATCGTCAGTCGACTAAAAGCAGAGCATCAGTAATCATACCGGGGTTGGAGGTAACAACGTCTTCCATCTCTTGATCATCGTCCTTGGCGGAGATCTCCGAGGTGGAAGCACTGCAAATTTTGAAAGTCAGTCAGCTTATTCAATGAGTCGACCAAGAGTCCGTCACGTTCGACAAAGGAAAACAAATTCTACTATTACCCAGAAATGGTGGGGACAGTCATCTTCATCTTGGGCAGAGCCTTGGGCGGCTTGGACGGCGTCGCGCGTGGGTGCTTGGGAGCTTTTTCTGTCGGCGCTGGAGATGAGGTCCGAGGGCACTTCGACGACTGCCCAACAGGGACAGTCGCCTTACCACGTTCCCGTGCAGGGTCGTGTGTAAGCTTGGATCGCCGTTCCGAGCGGGGAGGTTCGACTTCTTCCTCCTCCTCTTCACTGGAGTCGTCGTCTTCATCCCCCTCTCCTTCGCCGTCAGATTCCCACTCTTCTCCCTCGTCTCCACTTTCGCCTCCACTCGCCTCTCCTTCCTCGGCCTGCTCCTGTGCTCCATTGGGTGTCGAGTACATCTCAGTAGTGGCCTAGAGGACAACAAACGAGACAAAAGTCAATCGACTGATCCAAAAAGAAAAAAATAAAGAAAGCAAGATCACAGTTGGAAACGCAAGGTCAGACCTTGTCCACTTCGTATGTTTGGTCGAGTGGAGGAATCCTCCTGGCTCCTCGGGGGTTATCCTTGTTCCCTGTGATACTCGACAGCCACCCTTCCAACATCTTGTCAGTGACCTCCTCTGGGTGAATCCGAGTGGTGTCTTCGAGACCCGAGTACAACCACATCGGGTGGTCACGAGCCTGAAGCGGTTGGATGCGCCTCCGAAGGAAGACTTCCAACAAGTCCATGCCGGTCACACCCTCGCGGACAAGCTGAACCACTCGACCGACCAGCACCTTGACTTGCGCCTTTTCCTCCGGTGTCACTTTCAGAGAGGCGGGTTTTTATGCTCGATTCAGAGAAAAAGGGGGAAGCCCAGTCGACTGTCCTGGGGTCACCTGGTCTTTACAGTAAAACCAAGTCGACTGCCACCCACGGACTGACTCGGGAAAAGTGATAGACGGAAAGGAACTTTTTCCCCTCATCTGGATCGCCAGACCCCCGCACAGCTGGATCACCTGCGTCTGTTCGTCACTCGACTTGGCCTTCTTGACCGACTGAGAGCGGCAAGTGAAGATGTGCTTGAAGAGTCCCCAATGGGGGCGGAAACCCAAGAAGTTTTCACACAAGGAAACGAAAGCAGCAAGATACACAATAGAATTGGGAGTAAAGTGATGGAGCTGCGCTCCGAAGAAGTTCAAGAAGCTCCGGAAAAAAAGGATGAGGAGGCAGAGAGAATCCACGATCGATATGGGTGGCGAGGAGGACGCACTCACCATCAAGAGGCTGGGGTTCGACTTCTTTCCCTGGGAGGCGCGCAGATTTGTGGGGAATGAATCCCCCCTCGACCAGATCATCGAGATCATCCTGCCGAATCAACGACGGCATCCAGTCGCCCTGGATCCAATCCTTGGGCAGAGCAGTCCTTGAGGAAGATCTGCCCCGAGCGGACTTCTTCCCCTTCCCCTGCACCACCGCCTTCTTCGCGCGCTCCAGAGCCGACGTCTTCTCCTTCACCATCATCACCGGCAAAGCTCGAATCGACCTACGACACCAAGGTGGGAGCGGACTTGGCGGAGGATCTTGTGAAGGAAGGGGGAAAAGTGAAGGCGCATTGTTCGGGGGTCCCGAGCTGGCAGCTTATAAGAGGTCGCTTCCGAGTGGCTGACTGGTAGGCCCAGGCATCCCGTCAAATCCCGCAACGGGCCGCGCGCGGTACGTGGCGAAAAAGGTGGCGCGGGGATCGAGGAGCTTTCGTCCTATCCCATCCGATTACTGTGGCCGCCCTCGTCCCGCGCGCTTCCCGAAATTCAAATCCCACAAAATCCACGGGCCGCAGAACAACTCGTCAAACAGAAGATCCCTTTCGCACCGTCACTCGGAACTTCACAAGTAAAGAAATTCACTCGACAAGAGGCCAAGAATGGATCAAGGCGACTGAAAGAAGTTGACGACGTCATCCGTGACAATTCATCCAAAACAAGACGTTCATATAACATGAAGAACCAGTCGGAAAGATCCCCAACTCCTTCCCCACTCGAACCTCGATCCATTTGGGGGCTAATGATGAAGCTATGTACCTAGGGTAGGGGAATGGACCTGTCCTAAGTACCCTACCCAAGGACATCCCTAGAAGAAGTCACCTTTCAATCAACTTGGAGGTATCCCACTCGACGGATTCAAGACACTCGACCACAAAGCAATCACTCGACCAAATTCCAACCACTCGACTGCTAGGAGATCTAAAGTCACCCTGCACACAAATGGTCGGTCATTAAGTAGCTTTTATGGTCATCATAGCACTTTATTAGGGGCGTTACCAGTAACCCCCAGTCTTAATGTACTTTAAACCTTGCATTACTGAGGGCTGGAGGGGCCTGGCAAACTCTATATAAGCCACCCCCCTCCTCAGTATCAAGGGTTGGCACCCCTGTTATTCATACACACATAATTCAGTCCGCCGCCTCCGGGCACCGAGATGTAGGGCTGTTACTTCCTCCGAGAAGGGCCTGAACTCGTAATCTTCGTGTGCTTACAACTCCTCCATAGCTAAGATCTAGCCTCTCCATACATACCCCCCTACATCACTGTCAGAGTTAGAACCACGACAATCCTAATTAACTACTTTTTTGCGGGGGATCCTAATTAACTACTTGACCATTCACACTATAGTAAATTACTATATGCACCACAATTTCCTAGCATGTAACAATATAGTAAGACTAAAAGATACTCGGTAATGGGGTTGACCATTCGAGCAACCAATTTCATCACAGGTTTCCAGATATCTAGAGACAACACGTGTATGCTAATATATCACAACTAAGCAACAGAATCAGGAGATGAATAATTTCAACAAAGAATGAATCTAAGAACAGACGAAGGTACAACACACTAACCTGATTTGCTAATTTTGCAGCACTACGTCTTGTTGGATGCTGGCCTCCTCCTGACCAATCAATCGATGCGATGGTCTTACTAAAACTGTATAAGAAGGAAATCATGGTGGCAAATGCAACACCTAGGGAAGGAGATCAAGGAACCAAATTAAATTCTGAAAAAATCGGACCTCGCAATGAAACCTTACAAGGGGGAGAGGAGTGCAGGAGGCTCAAAGATGGGATGCATACAGATATTGGCTGATGGTGAAGCTGAGAGTCACATAGGGGTCATATCCATCGCCCGGAAACAGGAGCAAGGCAATTGTTGTGGTCATTGTTGTCGTGTCGCAAACAAGGTCACCAGATGCCCCAGCCGATGAGGCACCGCAGCGGCCAGCGGTTGGGTCGCCTCGAGGATCTGCTCCCGGATCCCAGCCGACATGCCCTGACTATCAGCGACACCTCCTCGCCCACGTGGATCCATTGACTTCTCATCTTCGCCGCTGATCATGGGAGTACGAGAAGAAATTAAAAAGGTTGGCGATTTTCTCTTTGGCTTTTTTACAGTACGTGGTGGAGGACAGGGCGGCGGCGGCGCCGGTGGCTGAGCAGATGGAGGCAAGCAGCGGGGATGGCGATGACGCAAAAGCCACCCACGGACCTGAATAAACCATAGTGTTCCGATTTTGCTACGAGAATAGTGGCCCTTACGACGTCAGCCCAGTCCGTCGCCCATTCTGGAGCGGAAGATGATCCGCGGCCCATGCATGCATTGACCAAGGCATGTAATGGCAAGGAACGCCTAAAACAGCCGATCCAATGGCCAAAATCGCTAGTGCTTTTCCGCACCCATCCCGTGTTGAATCAGCAATAAGAACAGACAAAGTGGAGGAGTGGAGATACATAGGGCATGAGCCTCCCCCGTCGTTGTAGTCTGATTGTTTCAGGGCTACTGTGTAACCAGACCATCAAATCAACTACTCACAGATCCCCCCGCACAAAAATACTTGCAGATTAACCAGATCCCAATTCCAAATCATCCAATGAGAGCATGAGGGGAGTGAGGCACGGGGAAGATGTGGTGGAATACTTCTGAGTACCAACTGGAACACGGGGCATCTGCACAATCGCTAATCAGATTGGCAAGAACCGGGCCAGGGCCGAAGGACGAGCGAGACGACGGGTTGGGTCAGGAGGAGGTGGGAAGGAGGGAGACCTTGCAGGTGGCGCGTTGAGGTCAGGCGATGGCGACGCTTCCTGGCTGCTACATCCGCCTCGTCGCTTCCAAATTGATGAACAAGCGGGACATGAACGGACGTACCCGCTAAGGATCTTCATGCTCGCCATGTATTCCTCCTTTTCTGCCGGACGGAGTGGTAGCGTGAGAGGGCTGGGAGGGGTCTCGGCCGCCACGGACATCTCTAGATCGCAAAGGAAGCGAGGCGGCGCGGGTAGGGCGTCGGGCGAATGGAGATGGGTGGCGTTTGACGTTTTTCTCCTTGTGGTGTTTATTAGGGCTTCGTGCCAGATGGCCCAATTAACCACGGCCCCCCAATTTTGTCGCGGGAGTATCTGCCCACTCCAGTCGCGGGAAGTACTGCAGAAGACTTTCGTTGGACGGTCGAAAACACTGAAAATTATAAATCCGACGGCTATGGACGCTAATGCCCTGAGATGGCTGGATTAGTGCTCAGTTTTAATATATCTAAATGTGTTTCTTCAATAAGTGATGGATTAAAACCATATATTTTTTCAACAGGCGGTAAATTAAAACCATGTATTTCTTCAATAGGAGGTAAATTCTTAACATCTTCAGCTTTAATACCCTTTTCTTTCATGGATTTCTTTGCCTCTTGCATATCTTCAGGACTGAGAAATAGAACACCCCTTTTCTTCGGAGTTGGTTTAGGAATAGGCTCAGGGGCTGACTCAGGAAGTGTCTAATTATTTTCATTTGTCAACATATTGTTCAATAAAATTTCAGCTTCATCCGGTGTTCTTTCCCTAAAAGCAGAACCAACACAACTATCCAGGTAATCTCTGGAAGCATCGGTTAGTACATTATAAAAAATATCAAGTATTTCATTTTTCTTAAGAGGATAATCAGGCAAAGCATTAAGTAATTGGAGAAGCCTCCCCCAAGCTTGTGGGAGACTCTCTTCTTCAATTTGCACAAAATTATATATATCCCTTAAGGCAACTTGTTTATTATGAGCAGGAAAATATTTAACAGAGAAGTAATAAATCATATCCTGGGGACTACGCACACAACCAAGATCAAGAGAGTTAAACCATATCTTAGCATCACCCTTTAATGAGAATGGAAATATTTTAAGGATATAAAAGTAGCGAGTTCTCTCATCATTAGTGAATAGGGTAGCTATATCATTTAATTTAGTAAGATGTGCCACAACAGTTTCAGATTCATAGCCAAAGAAAGGATCAGATTCAACCAAAGTAATTATATCAGGATCAATAGAGAATTCATAATCCTTATCAGTAACAAAGATAGCTGAAGTAGCATAAGCAGGATCATATTTCATTCTAGCATTCAGAGTTTTTTGTTTAAGCTTAGCTAATAATTTCCTAAGATCACTTCTATCATTGCAAGCAAGAAAGTATCTTTCAGTTTCTTCATCCATAACATAGCCTTCAGGCACAATAGGTAATTCATATTTATTAGGAGAGCCTTCATAATCACTTTCATTAGTATTATCAGTTTCAATACTTTCATTCTCTCTAGCCCTAGCAAGTTGTTCATCAAGAAATTCACCAAGTGGCACAGTTGTATCAAGCATAGAAGTAGTTTCATCATAAGTATTATGCATAGCAGAAGTGGCGTCATCAATAATATGCGACATATGAGAATCAATAGCAGAAGCATGTTTAGGTGTCGCAAGCTTACTCAAAACAGAAGGTGAATCAAGTGTAGAGCTAGATGGCAGTTCCTTACCTCCCCTCGTAGTTGAGGGATAAATCTTCGTTTTTGGATCTCTCAAGTTCTTCATAATGATAAGCAGATATAAATCCCAAGTGACTCAAAGAATAGAGCTATGCTCCCCGGAAACAGCGCTAGAAAATAGTCTTGATAACCCACAAGTATAGGGGATCGCAACAGTTTTCGAGGGTAGAGTATTCAACCCAAATTTATTGATTCGACACAAGGGGAGCCAAAGAATATTCTCAAGTATTAGCAGCTGAGTTGTCAATTCAACCACACCTAGAAACTTAATATCTGCAACAAGGTATTTAGTAGCAAAATAATATGATAGTAGTGATAATGGTAGCAAAAGGTAACAATAGCAAAAGTAATGTTTTTAGTATTTTGTAGTGATTGTAACAATAGCAAAGGAAAAGTAAATAAGCGAAGAACAATATATGGAAAGCTCGTAGGCAATGGATCGGTGATAGAGAATTATGCCGGATGTGGTTCATCATGTAACAGTCATAACCTAGGGTGACACAGAACTAGCTCCAATTCATCAATGTAATGTAGGCATGTATTCCGAATATAGTCATACGTGCTTATGGAAAAGAACTTGCATGACATCTTTTTTCCTACCCTCCCGTGGTAGCGGGGTCCTAGCGGAAACTAAGGGATATTAAGGCCTCCTTTGAATAGAGTACCAGACCAAAGAATTAACACAGAGTGAATACATGAACTCCTCAAACTACGGTCATCACCGGAACTGGTCCCGATTATTGTCACTTCGGGGTTGCTGGATCATAACACATAGTAGGTGACTACAGACTTGCAAGATAGGATCAAGAACTCTCATATATTGATGAAAACATAATAGATTCAGATCTGAAATCATGGCACTCGGGCCCTAGTGACAAGCATTAAGCATAGCAAAGTCATAGCAACATCAATCTCAGAACATAGTGGATACTAGGGATCAAACCCTAACAAAACTAACTCGATTAGATGATAAATCTCATCCAACCCATCACCGTCCACGATGGATTACTCACACACGGCGGTGAGCATCATGAAATTGGTGATGGAGGATGGTTGATGATGACGATGGCGACGTATTCCCCTCTCCGGAGCCCCGAACGGACTCCAGATCAGCCCTCCCAAGAGAGTTTAGGGCTTGGCGGCGGCTCCATATCGTAAAACGCGATGAATCTTTCTCTCTGATTTTTTCTCTCCAAACACGAATATATAGAGTTGGAGTTGAGGTCGGAGGAGCTCCAGGGGGCCCACGAGGTAGGGGGCGCGCCCAGGGGGGCAGGCGCGCCCCCACCCTCGTAGCTAGGGTGTGGGCCCCCCTGGTCTTGATCTTTTGCCAGTATTTTTTTATTATTTCCAAAAATAATCTCCATGAAGTTTCAGGTCATTCCGAGAACTTTTGTTTCTGCACATAAATAACACCATGGCAATTCTGCTGAAAACAACGTCAGTCCGGGTTAGTTCCATTCAAATCATGCAAGTTAGAGTCCAAAACTAGGGCAAAAGTGTTTGGAAAAGTAGATACGACGGAGACGTATCATCTTGCTTTGTGTTACATTTGATTGCTCTGTTATTTATTGTGTTCCCCCTCCATTACTTCTTTTAGGTAGACTGCGAGACCGCTGCCGATGTCCGTGTGTTCGACTACATTGAAGATGACCCCTCCTTCTTGCCAGAGCAACCAGGCAAGCCCCCCTTGATCACCAGATATCGCCTATTCTTCTCTCTACTGCTTGCATTAGAGTAGTGTAGGTGTAGCATGTTGTTGCTTTCGGTTAATCCTATTCTGCTGCATAGCCTGTCATTGTTACTATTGTTGATACCTTTACCTACAATCCTAAATGCTTAGTATATGATGCTAGTATTCCAATAGTGGCCCTACATTCTTGTCAGTCTGCCATGCTATACTATCGGGTCGTGATCACTCGGGAGGTGATCACGAGTATATAATTACATACATATTATATGATACATGTGGTGACTAAAGTCGGGTCGGCTCGTAGAGTACCCGTAAGTGATTCCGATGTGGGGGCTGAAAGGACAGGTGGCTCCATCCAGGTAGTGGTGGGCCTGAGTTCCCAACGGCCCCCAACTATTACTTTATGGAGGAGCGACAAGGCAGGTGGAGACCACCTAGGTGAGAGGTGGGCCTGGCCCTAGTCAGCGTCCGTGGTTAATTCAATTAACATGCTTAACGAGATCTTGGTATTTGATCTAAGTCTGTCCATTAGCCTATACGCACTAACCAACTACGCGAGGACAGTTATGGGCACTCGACGTCGTGGTATCAGCTGAAGCCTTCGTGACGTTAGTGACTGAGCGGTGCACGCCAGATTGGACTGGAGCGCCTGCTCTTGTATTAGGGAGGCTAGGTCTGTTTCCAGCCACCCTCGCAACGTGCAGATGTGCAATGGGCGATGGGCCCAGACCCCTACGCCATAGGATTTAGATCGGCGTGTTGACCTCTCTGTTGTGCCTAGGTAGGGCTGCGACGTGTTGATCTTCCGAGGCCGGGCATGACCTAGGAAAGTGTGTCTGGCCAAAGGGGATCGAGCGTGTTGGGAAATGTGGTGCACCCCTGCAGGGAAGTTTATCTATTCGAATAGCCGTGTCCTTCGGTAAAAGGACGACCCCGGAGTTGTACCTTGACCTTATGACAACTAGAACCGGATACTTAATAAAATACACCCTTCCAAGTGCCAGATACAACCCGGTGATCGCTCTCTCACAGGGGCGACGAGGGGAGGATCGCCGGGTAGGATTATGCTATGCGATGATACTTGGTTAACTTACCATCTACTCTCTTCTACTGCTTCAAGATGGAGGCTGCCAGAAGCATAGTCTTCGATAGGACTAGCTATCCCCCTCTTATTCTGGCATTCTGCAGTTCAGTCCACATATACTACCCATTTCATTGATACCAATGCATAAGTAGTGTAGATCCTTGCTTGCGAGTACTTTGGATGAGTACTCACGGTTGCTTTTATCCCCCTTTCCCCCCTTTTCCTTTCTTCTTGGATGTCGCAACCAGATGATGGAGTCCAGGAGCCAGAGGATCCCGAGGATGATTCTACATGGAGTTCGGCTTCGAGGAGTAGTTAGGAGGTTCCAGGCAGGAGGCCTTGCCTTTTCGATTGTTGCTACTTTTGTGGTAGCCTTCTTAAGGCAAACTTGTTTAACTTATGTTTGTACTCAGATATTATTGCTTCCACTGACTCTTGTGTATTCGAGCCCTTGAGGCCCCTGGCTTGTATTATAAAGTTTGTATTATTCTAATTTGTGTCTAGAGTTGTGTTGTGATATCTTCCCGTGAGTCCCTGATCTTGGTCGTACACATTTGCGTGCATGATTAGTGTACGGTCAAATCGGGGGCGTCACAAAAATTCAAGGACAACCAAAAGCCTAAGCTTGGGATGCCCCGGAAGGCATCCCCTCTTTCGTATTCGTCTATCGGTAACTTTACTTGAAGCTATATTTTTATTCACCACATGATATGTGTTTTGTTTGGAGCGTCTTGTATGATTTGAGTCTTTGCTTTTTAGTTTACCACAATCATCCTTGCTGTACACACCTTTTGGGAGAGACACACATGAATCGGAATTTATTAGAATACTCTATGTGCTTCACTTGTATCTTTTGAGCTAGATTTTGGTCTAGTGTTTCACTTATATCTTTTTAGAGCACGGTGGTGGTTTTATTTTATAGGAATTATTGATCTCTCATGCTTCACTTATATTATTTTGAGAGTCTTTTAGAACAGCATGACAATTTACTTTGGCTATAAAATTAGTCCTAATTGGGCATCCAAGATGGGTATAATAAAACATCCATATAAAGTGCATTGAATACTATGAGAAGTTTGATTCCTTATGATTGTTTTGAGATATGAAGATGGTGATATTAGAGTCATGCTAGTTGAGTAGTTGTGAATTTGAGAGATACTTGTGTTAAAGTTTGTGATTCCCGTAGCATGCATGTATGGTGAACCGTTATGTGATGAAGTTGGAGCACGATTTATTTTTTGATTGTCTTCCTTATGAGTGGTAGTCGGGGACGATCGATGTTCTTTTCCTACCAATCTATCCCTTAGGAGCATGCGCGTAGTACTTCGTTTCGATAACTAATAGATTTTTGCAATAAGTATGTGAGTTCTTTATGACTAATGTTGAGTCCATGGATTATACGCACTCTCACCCTTCCACCATTGTTAGCCTCTCTAGTACCACACAACTTTCGCCGGTATCATAAACCCACCATTTACCTTTCTCAAAACAGCCACCATACCTACCTATTATGGCATTTGCATAGCCATTCTGAGATATATTGCCATGCAACTTTCCACCGTTCCGTTTATTATGACACGCTTCATCATTGTCATATTGCTTTGCATGTTCATGTAGTTGACATCGTATTTGTGGAAAAGCCACCTTCATAATTCTTTTATACATGTCACTCTTGATTCATTGCACATCCCGGTACACCGCCGGAGGCATTCACATAGAGTCATATTTTGTTCTAAGTATCGAGTTGTAATTCTTGAGTTGCAAGTAAATAAAAGTGTGATGGTCATCATTATTAGAGCATTGTCCCATGTAAGGAAAGGATGATGGAGACTATGATTCCCCCCACAAGTCGGGACGAGACTCCAGAAGAAAAAAAGAGGCCATAAAGAAGAGAGAAAGGCCCAAATAAAAAAATGAAAGAAAAAGAGAGAAGGGGCAATGCTACTATCGTTTTTCCACACTTGTGCTTCAAAGTAGCACCATGATCTTCATGATAGAGAGTCTTCTATGTTGTCATTTTCATATACTAGTGGGAATCTTTCATTATAGAACTTGTCTTGTATATTCCAATGATGGGCTTCCTCAAAATGCCCAAGGTCTTCGTGAGCAAGCGAGTTGGATGCACACCCAGTTAGTTTCTTTTTGATATTTCATACACTTATAGCTCCAGTGCATCCGTTGCATGGCAATCCCTACTCACTCACATTGATATCTATTGATGGACATCTCCATAGCCATCGATACGCCTAGTTGATGTGAGACTATCTTCTCCTTTTTGTCTTCTCCACAACCGCCATTCTATTCCACCTATAGTGTTATGTCCATGGCTCATGCTCATGTATTGCGTGAAGATTGAAAAAGTTTGAGAACATCAAAAGTATGAAACAATTGCTTGGCTTGTCATCGGGGTTGTGCATGATTTAAATATTTTATGTGATGAAGATAGAGCATAGTCAGACTATATGATTTTGTAGGGATAGCTTTCTTTGGTCATGTTATTTTGTGGGTGAAATTGAGAGATTACCATTGACAAGGCGGTGACTTGCCGGAAGAGCTACTGGCAGCAGTGAAGGCGCTGGTAGCGCCGGTGATGACTACGTGACCTTGTCCCGCCGATGACCCATGCTGGCTGCAAGGTTGGCCGGAACCGGCTTCCGGGTTGTCCCCGATGGATCCGGCTTACCTGCTCCTTCCCCATGCTCTCATCCGTGCTCCCACTTCATCCTACGACTGTTCTTTTTCCTTTTTCTTTTCTAATCTAATCATCTTCCCCCTAATTTTAAGAGGTGAGGCCGGGTCTTACTTCGTTCCAATCAAATCAAGCATCAAGCTAGGGATCATGGATGGCTCTTGCGTTTTGCAATCGATCCTCTGTAGCGACGGTGACGCGATAGCTCTTGCCTTTTGCGATCGATCCGAGTCTCGATCCAGTTTCCTTTTTTAGGTGTGACAATCACGTTTCTGATCGATCGGTCGGGAGCTCCTAACGGGCGCCTTATGCGCCCACAGAGGCAACGGGCGCCTACAGCAGCGCGCTAGCGGGCCAGCCCATGAACACGCTCGCAGTGTAAAAAGTATTTTCAGCGCGAAAACCATCAGCAAAAATTTGATCTCGTGAGGTATCGAACTTGCGCCAATTTGCTTAAACGCATTGTTGGATAACCAATAAAGCTATTAAGCCCTCTGTGAAATTTTCAACGCGAAACATATTAAACCAAAACTATAGCCGCACTAATTAGAAAAATGTGACTTCTTTGAAAGAAATGTGAACACGTTTTGAATGTCCACAGATTTAAAAAACATCACAAATTAGAAAAAAGAAGTCATGTATTCTAAAAAAGTTCATCGATTTTCAAAGAAGTTCACAAATTTGAAAAAAGTTCATCAATTTTGAACAAATGGTCATCAATTTTCAAAAAAGTTCACCGATTCCCTAAAAAATTTCTTCGATTCTCTAAAACTTTTCATCAATTTGAAAAAAGTTCATCGATATTGAAAATAGTTCATCAACTTTAAAAAAAGTTCATCAAGTTTGAAACAAATTTCATAAATTTTGTTTCAAAAGTCCACATATTTTAGAAAGAACCACGAATTAGAAAAAAATTCATCCATTTACAAAAGCTTCACAAAAATCTGAAGAAGTTCTTCGATTTTTAGAAAAGTCCAGAAAATCTGAAAAAGGTTCATTGATTTTGAACAAAAAGTTCAGCGATTCACAAAAATAGTTTATCAGTTTTCAAAAAAGTTCATCGATTTAAAAAAAATCACAAATTTGAAAGAAGCTCATCGATTTTGGGAAAAAGTTCATCAATATTGGAAAAGAGTTCATCGAATTTGAAAAAAGTTCATCAATATTGGAAAAAAAGTTTATCAAATTATAAAAAAGTTCATCAATATTGGAAAAAAGTTCATCGATTTAGAAAAAAGTTCATCAAATTAGAAAAAAATTCATCGAATTTGAAAAAAGTTCAACGATTTCGAAAAAGGTCATCCAATTCAAAAACGTTCACCGAATTTTGAAAAAAGTTCATCGATTTTGAAAAATAGTACATTCAAGTGAACAAAAGAAAAAAACACCGAACAAAACTGTTCCAAACAAAATGACTAATTTTACAAAATAATCACGAATTGTAAAAAGTTCACGCATGTAGTAAAGGAAAAAAGAAACACAAAACGAGAAAAGAAAAGTAAAAAACCGTTCCAAAAAAGAACCCAGGATTCCGCGACCTTTACAAAAAATAAATAAAACAAAGGAAGTGTCTAGACACATCGAACGACTTGTTTTAGTGGATGGGGCGCTGCTCTTTGAACGTGGAGATCCTTCGCTCGAACCCCACCTCAAACAAACCATATTTTTTGCGTTGATTCAGTTTGAGACGGAAAAAAAATGAAAACGGGCCGGCCCAGCGCAGCAGGGGGGTGTGCGCCCGATTGCGCATAGTACTGTAACGGGCGCAGCGAGCGCCGTTTAGGATATGCCCGGTCGAGCAGTGCTGACTCACGCGGACACTAGCGGCCAAGCACCACGCGAGGCCGAGGCCCAGTGCGCAGGAAGAGTTTTTTTTTTTTAGAAATAGATATTAGGCCTATATTAAAATTTCGCGGCCACTATTTATCGCAAACTGGGAATTGTGAGATGTAGGGGTCCAACTCTGGTGTCCATCGGGATCGCAAGTTGAGCTAGCCACCAGACCCAAGTTCGTTTCATGTAAATAACTAGGGACGCTCCATACTTAAAACTACACGACTGGTTTTACTCGGGATTTTTTTCTTTTTTTTGTTTTATTTGGTTTCTTTTCTTCTCCGGTTTCATTTACTTTCTCCTGGTTTTTTCATTTGTTTCTTCAGTATTTTTTATTTTGTTTTTCCTTGGGTTTATTATGTTTCCTTTTCCTTTTCCTTTTTCTTTTCCTTTTTCTTTGTTTTTCATTCTACATTCTTATATACATGATCAATTTTTTTCAAACACTTGTTCAATATTTTATTTCATTGTTATTCTCCAATTTTTTATTTTTTATTTTTTATTCTCTATTTTGTTTCTTTTTTTCTTTTTTCGTTTTTTCTTTGTTTCTTTTTGTTTGTCATTCTAGTTTTCTATATACATGTTCAAAATTTCTTAAAATACTTGTTTCGCATTTTTGAAATACTTGTTCAACATTTTTTATATACATGATAGACATTTTCTTTAAATACTTGTCCAACATTTTCCTTTCCTTTTGTTTCCCATTCTACATTTTCGTATACCCGATCAACATTTTTTAATAAGCGAGCAACATTTCTATATACTTGATCAACATTTTTATATAAGTGATCAACATTTTTTGTATACACATTCAACATTTTCCCAATGCTTATTCAATTTTTTTCAAATATTTGTTCAACATTTAATACTTATGTCAATTTTTTTCAAATACATGTTCAACATTTCTCAAATACTTGTTCAACATTTTTAATACTTATTTAACATTTTTCGTAAACTCTTTCGTGTGGGATCGATCTCACGATCAGCTGGTTGGGACGCAACAACATTGCCACTACGCTAGAAGCAAGTTCGTGCTCAATAAGCAGGCCGCGAACTACTAGAAGGAGAAAAGTAGGATTTTTTTGTTTTTCTTCTGATTCTCCATTTTTTTCATTTTCATTTCCTTTTTCTTCTCCGATATTTTTCATTTTTTTCCATTTTCCATTTTCTTTGGTTTTTTTGTTTTCATTCTACATTCTTATATACATGGTCAACATTTTTCAAATACTTGTTCAACATTTTTCAAATAAATGATTATTTTTTTCAAATACTTGTTCAACATGTTTTCAAATACTTTGTTCAACATTTTTTCAAATGCTTGTTCAAAATTTTTCAAATAATTTCTCAACATTTTTTATATATGTGATCAACATTTTTTCAAATACTTTGTTCAAAATCTTTTCAAATACTTGTTCAACATTTTTTCGAATACTTGTTCAACATTTCTCAAATACTCGTTCAACATTTCTCAAATACTCGTTGAACATTTTAAAATACCTTTTCAACATTTTTCATATACCCGTTCAACATTTTTAGTACTTACTCAACATTTTTTCAAATACGTGTTCAATATTTTAATAATTATTCAACACTTCTTAATACTTGTTCAAAAAAAATCAGATTCTCGTTCAACATTTTTTAATCCCTATTCAGTATTTTTCAAATGTGTTTTTGAGGAGTGTTTTTGTAATATATGTATTCAAAATATTTTAAAGTATAAATAAAAGTAAAAAAGAAAAAATGTGAAAAAACAAAACAAGAAACAGGAAGCTGCTTACCCGTGCATGTGGGCCTGCCCAGATGCTCGCTGGCTTCAGCGAGCCGGAACGCTCGATTCGCTGAACGCAAGAAATAACGATGCCTTTAAAATTTGGGGCCCCTAAAATTTATGGGCCCTGTGCGGGCTGCACCTTTTGTACGCCCTATGGGCCCGGCTTGGTGCTAGGCTCGAGGATGCAGCAAAGTTATTTATCAAATCTCATGCAACTTTGAACATTGCCACGTGCTAGATCGATGTATTGCCGGCTCGTGAAAAGCCTGACCCAAAATGATCTCTCTAGTCCAAGGCAAATTAGTAGAGGCAGGCTGATGAACTTAGGCCCAGCGTTCGAGCTTGTATATCGGTGGTAACACCACATCACACAACAGTAGTAGGTAATAGGAGGGAGCTTGGCAATGGACCTCCGCAGTCATGGATAACCTTCATGGAGAATCGTCTACTTCACATGATTGGACAAGTACATATGCATCTAATAGACAGTAAGATCAAGTCTTATAGATCATGCGATTCAACGCTAGGATTGGTAACAAATTAAGCCACTACCCTTACTCGTGTTCAAAGGTATATGTTTTTGTGATCCTGCTTTTTCCTATTTATACTTTGTTTTATTGAATCCGGGAAATCAGCGAGGCATCCAACATCCATTGGGACGCTTTCAATCAGTGACACCCATGACTTTAATCTCAGAATTTTTTTGTTTGCCATTTATATAGTTATGGATAGATGGTCACATCCAAGTAAATGTGAACACCATGAACGAGCCCAATGGCAATAAGTGGAGAGATAAGTGATTCTATAAGGTAGGCTAAATCCTTACCAATAAGCGATGATAAAGTTGCATTAACAAATAATATATGATAACAAATTCTTGCTTCTGTATTATGGTAATGTTGTCGTTCTTCCACACTATCGAGACATAATTGATCAGGATTATCAGCAGTCTCATTCCTCAATATTTTATATTCATAACCGCTTATGAGATTCAATGCACCGGTTTGCTCATTTGCTTGCCTTTATCTTCCCACAACTAGATAAATGTTTTTTTCAGGTAACATGTTTGCAAGAAAAGGAGCGAGATCACCTTAACGTTGGAGTAATTAAGCAACACTTCACTTGTGACCGTGTTTTGAAGCTACCCCAAGGCTCCGAACTACAGCTGCAACCTACATATATTATACAAAACAGAATAAAAACAAATCAGGTTGACATAAAAAACACCACGAAATCCTACATAACTAAATATGTAATCCGCACTAACATATTTTTTTAAAACCTACATAGTTAGGCTTATGAGAGAATTTATCCCCAATAATACATTATACCTACGTGGGGCAGTGATCCAACTAGCATTCCACTAGATTTATTTCACTTGGAAACCTTTTCATACGGTGTGTTTGCTTCGTTTCTTTCTATCTACACAAATCCAGTTTCAGTCCTCCTTCTTTCCACCCACACCAAAAGCATCCCGTGAGGAGGAGGGTCACATCCATAATTCTCTACATTGACATGCTTATCTGTTTATTCGTGCTTCTCATTCGGTATCTATTGGTTCTCTAATTGTAACACCCAGAATGTTGTTCATACGAGTTAAAACTTCTAGAGGCAAAACGTAAAAAAGTTAGGGTTCATGAAATAAAATTGAGGCACAAATAAACTGATTCTAGTTTGTGCATATGCTCACAACAATCATTGAATAACATATAGTATCAAAAAGAGAGGGAAATAATTGGATTAGTATGAGAGTGTTTGTGTCAAAATCCTACATGGCCAATGAAGGAAATATGCCCTAGAGGCAATAATAAAGTTATTATTTATTTCCTTACATCATGATAAATGTTTATTATTCATGCTAGAATTGTATTAACCAGAAACATAATACATGTGTGAATACATAGACAAACAGAGTGTCACTAGTATGCCTCTACTTGACTAGCTCGTTAATCAAAGATGGTTATGTTTCCTAACCATAAACAAAGAGTTGTTATTTGATTAACGAGATCACATCATTAGGTTAATGATCTGATTGACATGACCCATTCCATTAGCTTAGCACCCGATCGTTTAGTATGTTGCTATTGCTTTCTTCATGACTTATACATGTTCCTATGACTATGAGATTATGCAACTCCCGTTTGCCGGAGGAACACTTTGTGTGCTACCAAACGTCACAACGTAAATGGGTGATTATAAAGGTGCTCTACAGGTGTCTCCAAAGGTACATGTTGGGTTGGCGTATTTCGAGATTAGGATTTGTCACTCCGATTGTCGGAGAGGTATCTCTGGGCCCTCTCGGTAATGCACATCACATAAGCCTTGCAAGCATTACAACTAATGAGTTAGTTGCGAGATGATGCATTACAGAACGAGTAAAGAGACTTGCCGGTAACGATATTGAACTAAGTATTGGATACTGACGATCGAATCTCGGGCAAGTAACATACCGATGACAAAGGGAACAACGTATGTTGTTATGCGGTCTGACGATAAAGATCTTTGTAGAATATGTAGGAGCCAATATGGGCATCCAGGTCCCGCTATTGGTTATTGACCAGAGAGGTGTCTCGGTCATGTCTACATAGTTCTCGAACCCGTAGGGTCCGCATGCTTAACGTTCGTTGACGATATAGTACTATGTGAGTTATGTATGTTGGTGACCGAATGTTGTTCGGAGTCCGGGATGAGATCACGGACATGACGAGGAACTCCGGAATGGTCCGGAGATAAAGTTTGATATATGTGATAATAGTGTTTGGTCACCGGAAGGGTTCCGGAAATCACCGGAAGGGGTTCCGGATGTTTTCCGAAATGTTTGGGTACGAGAACACTTTATTTGGGCCAAAGGGGAAAGCCCACAAGGTTTTTGGAAAGCGCAAAAGGAAGTTTTGCAGAGTCCAGGGGCCAGACGCCAGGGTCCCTGGCGTCTGGGTCCAGACGCCGGGAACCCTAACGTCTGGCCCTGGAGTCCGAGAAGGACTCTTGCCTTTCGGGTGAAACCGACTTTGTGGAGGCTTTTACTCCAAGTTTCGACCCCAGGGCTCAACATATAAATAGAGAGGCAGGGCTAGCACCAAAGACAGATCAAGAAACACCAAGCCGTGTGCCGGCAACCCCATCTCCTCTAGTTTATCCTCTGTCATACTTTTCGTAGTGCTTAGGCGAAGCCCTGCGGAGATTGTTCTTCACCAACACCGTCACCACGCCGTCGTGCTACCG
>NC_041392.1:41732303-41734173 GCF_002162155.2 Triticum dicoccoides
TTCAACATTTCTCAAATACTCGTTCAACATTTCTCAAATACTCGTTGAACATTTTAAAATACCTTTTCAACATTTTTCATATACCCGTTCAACATTTTTAGTACTTACTCAACATTTTTTCAAATACGTGTTCAATATTTTAATAATTATTCAACACTTCTTAATACTTGTTCAAAAAAAATCAGATTCTCGTTCAACATTTTTTAATCCCTATTCAGTATTTTTCAAATGTGTTTTTGAGGAGTGTTTTTGTAATATATGTATTCAAAATATTTTAAAGTATAAATAAAAGTAAAAAAGAAAAAATGTGAAAAAACAAAACAAGAAACAGGAAGCTGCTTACCCGTGCATGTGGGCCTGCCCAGATGCTCGCTGGCTTCAGCGAGCCGGAACGCTCGATTCGCTGAACGCAAGAAATAACGATGCCTTTAAAATTTGGGGCCCCTAAAATTTATGGGCCCTGTGCGGGCTGCACCTTTTGTACGCCCTATGGGCCCGGCTTGGTGCTAGGCTCGAGGATGCAGCAAAGTTATTTATCAAATCTCATGCAACTTTGAACATTGCCACGTGCTAGATCGATGTATTGCCGGCTCGTGAAAAGCCTGACCCAAAATGATCTCTCTAGTCCAAGGCAAATTAGTAGAGGCAGGCTGATGAACTTAGGCCCAGCGTTCGAGCTTGTATATCGGTGGTAACACCACATCACACAACAGTAGTAGGTAATAGGAGGGAGCTTGGCAATGGACCTCCGCAGTCATGGATAACCTTCATGGAGAATCGTCTACTTCACATGATTGGACAAGTACATATGCATCTAATAGACAGTAAGATCAAGTCTTATAGATCATGCGATTCAACGCTAGGATTGGTAACAAATTAAGCCACTACCCTTACTCGTGTTCAAAGGTATATGTTTTTGTGATCCTGCTTTTTCCTATTTATACTTTGTTTTATTGAATCCGGGAAATCAGCGAGGCATCCAACATCCATTGGGACGCTTTCAATTAGTGACACCCATGACTTTAATCTCAGAATTTTTTTGTTTGCCATTTATATAGTTATGGATAGATGGTCACATACAAGTAAATGTGAACACCATGAACGAGCCCAATGGCAATAAGTGGAGAGATAAGTGATTCTATAAGGTAGGCTAAATCCTTACCAATAAGCGATGATAAAGTTGCATTAACAAATAATATATGATAACAAATTCTTGCTTCTGTATTATGGTAATGTTGTCGTTCTTCCACACTATCGAGACATAATTGATCAGGATTATCAGCAGTCTCATTCCTCAATATTTTATATTCATAACCGCTTATGAGATTCAATGCACCGGTTTGCTCATTTGCTTGCCTTTATCTTCCCACAACTAGATAAATGTTTTTTTTCAGGTAACATGTTTGCAAGAAAAGGAGCGAGATCACCTTAACGTTGGAGTAATTAAGCAACACTTCACTTGTGACCGTGTTTTGAAGCTACCCCAAGGCTCCGAACTACAGCTGCAACCTACATATATTATACAAAACAGAATAAAAACAAATCAGGTTGACATAAAAAACACCACGAAATCCTACATAACTAAATATGTAATCCGCACTAACATATTTTTTTAAAACCTACATAGTTAGGCTTATGAGAGAATTTATCCCCAATAATACATTATACCTACGTGGGGCAGTGATCCAACTAGCATTCCACTAGATTTATTTCACTTGGAAACCTTTTCATACGGTGTGTTTGCTTCGTTTCTTTCTATCTACACAAATCCAGTTTCAGTCCTCCTTCTTTCCACCCACACCAAAAGCATCCCGTGAGGAGGAGGGTCACATCCATAATTCTCTACATTGACATGCTTATCTGTTTATTC
>NC_041392.1:41742286-41782888 GCF_002162155.2 Triticum dicoccoides
TTTTTTTTTTTTAGAAATAGATATTAGGCCTATATTAAAATTTCGCGGCCACTATTTATCGCAAACTGGGAATTGTGAGATGTAGGGGTCCAACTCTGGTGTCCATCGGGATCGCAAGTTGAGCTAGCCACCAGACCCAAGTTCGTTTCATGTAAATAACTAGGGACGCTCCATACTTAAAACTACACGACTGGTTTTACTCGGGATTTTTTTCTTTTTTTTGTTTTATTTGGTTTCTTTTCTTCTCCGGTTTCATTTACTTTCTCCTGGTTTTTTCATTTGTTTCTTCAGTATTTTTTATTTTGTTTTTCCTTGGGTTTATTATGTTTCCTTTTCCTTTTCCTTTTTCTTTTCCTTTTTCTTTGTTTTTCATTCTACATTCTTATATACATGATCAATTTTTTTCAAACACTTGTTCAATATTTTATTTCATTGTTATTCTCCAATTTTTTATTTTTTATTTTTTATTCTCTATTTTGTTTCTTTTTTTCTTTTTTCGTTTTTTCTTTGTTTCTTTTTGTTTGTCATTCTAGTTTTCTATATACATGTTCAAAATTTCTTAAAATACTTGTTTCGCATTTTTGAAATACTTGTTCAACATTTTTTATATACATGATAGACATTTTCTTTAAATACTTGTCCAACATTTTCCTTTCCTTTTGTTTCCCATTCTACATTTTCGTATACCCGATCAACATTTTTTAATAAGCGAGCAACATTTCTATATACTTGATCAACATTTTTATATAAGTGATCAACATTTTTTGTATACACATTCAACATTTTCCCAATGCTTATTCAATTTTTTTCAAATATTTGTTCAACATTTAATACTTATGTCAATTTTTTTCAAATACATGTTCAACATTTCTCAAATACTTGTTCAACATTTTTAATACTTATTTAACATTTTTCGTAAACTCTTTCGTGTGGGATCGATCTCACGATCAGCTGGTTGGGACGCAACAACATTGCCACTACGCTAGAAGCAAGTTCGTGCTCAATAAGCAGGCCGCGAACTACTAGAAGGAGAAAAGTAGGATTTTTTTGTTTTTCTTCTGATTCTCCATTTTTTTCATTTTCATTTCCTTTTTCTTCTCCGATATTTTTCATTTTTTTCCATTTTCCATTTTCTTTGGTTTTTTTGTTTTCATTCTACATTCTTATATACATGGTCAACATTTTTCAAATACTTGTTCAACATTTTTCAAATAAATGATTATTTTTTTCAAATACTTGTTCAACATGTTTTCAAATACTTTGTTCAACATTTTTTCAAATGCTTGTTCAAATTTTTTCAAATAATTTCTCAACATTTTTTATATATGTGATCAACATTTTTTCAAATACTTTGTTCAAAATCTTTTCAAATACTTGTTCAACATTTTTTCGAATACTTGTTCAACATTTCTCAAATACTCGTTCAACATTTCTCAAATACTCGTTGAACATTTTAAAATACCTTTTCAACATTTTTCATATACCCGTTCAACATTTTTAGTACTTACTCAACATTTTTTCAAATACATGTTCAATATTTTAATAATTATTCAACACTTCTTAATACTTGTTCAAAAAAAATCAGATTCTCGTTCAACATTTTTTAATCCCTATTCAGTATTTTTCAAATGTGTTTTTGAGGAGTGTTTTTGTAATATATGTATTCAAAATATTTTAAAGTATAAATAAAAGTAAAAAAGAAAAAATGTGAAAAAACAAAACAAGAAACAGGAAGCTGCTTACCCGTGCATGTGGGCCTGCCCAGATGCTCGCTGGCTTCAGCGAGCCGGAACACTCGATTCGCTGAACGCAAGAAATAACGATGCCTTTAAAATTTGGGGCCCCTAAAATTTATGGGCCCTGTGCGGGCTGCACCTTTTGTACGCCCTATGGGCCCGGCTTGGTGCTAGGCTCGAGGATGCAGCAAAGTTATTTATCAAATCTCATGCAACTTTGAACATTGCCACGTGCTAGATCGATGTATTGCCGGCTCGTGAAAAGCCTGACCCAAAATGATCTCTCTAGTCCAAGGCAAATTAGTAGAGGCAGGCTGATGAACTTAGGCCCAGCGTTCGAGCTTGTATATCGGTGGTAACACCACATCACACAACAGTAGTAGGTAATAGGAGGGAGCTTGGCAATGGACCTCCGCAGTCATGGATAACCTTCATGTAGAATCGTCTACTTCACATGATTGGACAAGTACATATGCATCTAATAGACAGTAAGATCAAGTCTTATAGATCATGCGATTCAACGCTAGGATTGGTAACAAATTAAGCCACTACCCTTACTCGTGTTCAAAGGTATATGTTTTTGTGATCCTGCTTTTTCCTATTTATACTTTGTTTTATTGAATCCGGGAAATCAGCGAGGCATCCAACATCCATTGGGACGCTTTCAATCAGTGACACCCATGACTTTAATCTCAGAATTTTTTTGTTTGCCATTTATATAGTTATGGATAGATGGTCACATCCAAGTAAATGTGAACACCATGAACGAGCCCAATGGCAATAAGTGGAGAGATAAGTGATTCTATAAGGTAGGCTAAATCCTTACCAATAAGCGATGATAAAGTTGCATTAACAAATAATATATGATAACAAATTCTTGCTTCTGTATTATGGTAATGTTGTCGTTCTTCCACACTATCGAGACATAATTGATCAGGATTATCAGCAGTCTCATTCCTCAATATTTTATATTCATAACCGCTTATGAGATTCAATGCACCGGTTTGCTCATTTGCTTGCCTTTATCTTCCCACAACTAGATAAATGTTTTTTTCAGGTAACATGTTTGCAAGAAAAGGAGCGAGATCACCTTAACGTTGGAGTAATTAAGCAACACTTCACTTGTGACCGTGTTTTGAAGCTACCCCAAGGCTCCGAACTACAGCTGCAACCTACATATATTATACAAAACAGAATAAAAACAAATCAGGTTGACATAAAAAACACCACGAAATCCTACATAACTAAATATGTAATCCGCACTAACATATTTTTTTAAAACCTACATAGTTAGGCTTATGAGAGAATTTATCCCCAATAATACATTATACCTACGTGGGGCAGTGATCCAACTAGCATTCCACTAGATTTATTTCACTTGGAAACCTTTTCATACGGTGTGTTTGCTTCGTTTCTTTCTATCTACACAAATCCAGTTTCAGTCCTCCTTCTTTCCACCCACACCAAAAGCATCCCGTGAGGAGGAGGGTCACATCCATAATTCTCTACATTGACATGCTTATCTGTTTATTCATGCTTCTCATTCGGTATCTATTGGTTCTCTAATTGTAACACCCAGAATGTTGTTCATACGAGTTAAAACTTCTAGAGGCAAAACGTAAAAAAGTTAGGGTTCATGAAATAAAATTGAGGCACAAATAAACTGATTCTAGTTTGTGCATATGCTCACAACAATCATTGAATAACATATAGTATCAAAAAGAGAGGGAAATAATTGGATTAGTATGAGAGTGTTTGTGTCAAAATCCTACATGGCCAATGAAGGAAATATGCCCTAGAGGCAATAATAAAGTTATTATTTATTTCCTTACATCATGATAAAAGTTTATTATTCATGCTAGAATTGTATTAACCAGAAACATAATACATGTGTGAATACATAGACAAACAGAGTGTCACTAGTATGCCTCTACTTGACTAGCTCGTTAATCAAAGATGGTTATGTTTCCTAACCATAAACAAAGAGTTGTTATTTGATTAACGAGATCACATCATTAGGTTAATGATCTGATTGACATGACCCATTCCATTAGCTTAGCACCCGATCGTTTAGTATGTTGCTATTGCTTTCTTCATGACTTATACATCTTCCTATGACTATGAGATTATGCAACTCCCGTTTGCCGGAGGAACACTTTGTGTGCTACCAAACGTCACAACGTAAATGGGTGATTATAAAGGTGCTCTACAGGTGTCTCCAAAGGTACATGTTGGGTTGGCGTATTTCGAGATTAGGATTTGTCACTCCGATTGTCGGAGAGGTATCTCTGGGCCCTCTCGGTAATGCACATCACATAAGCCTTGCAAGCATTACAACTAATGAGTTAGTTGCGAGATGATGCATTACAGAACGAGTAAAGAGACTTGCCGGTAACGATATTGAACTAAGTATTGGATACCGACGATCGAATCTCGGGCAAGTAACATACCGATGACAAAGGGAACAACGTATGTTGTTATGCGGTCTGACGATAAAGATCTTTGTAGAATATGTAGGAGCCAATATGGGCATCCAGGTCCCGCTATTGGTTATTGACCAGAGAGGTGTCTCGGTCATGTCTACATAGTTCTCGAACCCGTAGGGTCCGCATGCTTAACGTTCGTTGACGATATAGTACTATGTAGTTATGTATGTTGGTGACCGAATGTTGTTCGGAGTCCGGGATGAGATCACGAACATGACGAGGAACTCCGGAATGGTCCGGAGATAAAGTTTGATATATGTGATAATAGTGTTTGGTCACCGGAAGGGTTCCGGAAATCACCGGAAGGGGTTCCGGATGTTTTCCGAAATGTTTGGGTACGAGAACACTTTATTTGGGCCAAAGGGGAAAGCCCACAAGGTTTTTGGAAAGCGCAAAAGGAAGTTTTGCAGAGTCCAGGGGCCAGACGCCAGGGTCCCTGGCGTCTGGGTCCAGACGCCGGGAACCCTAACGTCTGGCCCTGGAGTCCGAGAAGGACTCTTGCCTTTCGGGTGAAACCGACTTTGTGGAGGCTTTTACTCCAAGTTTCGACCCCAGGGCTCAACATATAAATAGAGAGGCAGGGCTAGCACCAAAGACAGATCAAGAAACACCAAGCCGTGTGCCGGCAACCCCATCTCCTCTAGTTTATCCTCTGTCATACTTTTCGTAGTGCTTAGGCGAAGCCCTGCGGAGATTGTTCTTCACCAACACCGTCACCACGCCGTCGTGCTACCGAAACTCATCTACTACTTCGCCCCTCTTGCTGGATCGAGAAGGCGAGGACGTCACCGAGCCGAACGTGTGCAGAACTCGGAGGTGCCGTGCTTTCGATACTTGGATCGGTCGGACGTGAAGACGTACGACTACATCAACCGCGTTGATATAACGCTTCCGTGAACGGTCTACGAGGGTACGTAGACAACACTCTCCCCTCTCGTTGCTATGCATCACCATGATCTTGCGTGTGCGTAGGATTTTTTTTGAAATTACTACTTTCCCCAACAGTGGCATCCGAGCCTAGGTTTTATGGTTTGATGTTATTTGCACGAGTAGAACACAAGTGAGTTGTGGGCGATATAAGTCATACTGCCTACCAGCATGTCATACTTTGGTTCGGCGGTATTGTTGGACGAGACGACCCGGACCAACATTACGCGTACGCTTACGCGAGACCGGTTCCCCCGACGTGCTTTGCACATAGGTGGCTTGCGGGCGACTGTCTCTCCAACTTTAGTTGAACCGAGTGTGGCTACGCCCGGTCCTTGCGAAGGTTAAAACGGAGTCAAATTGACAAACTATCGTTGTGGTTTTGATGCGTAGGTGAGATTGGTTCTTACTTAAGCCCGTAGCATCCACGTAAAACTTGCAACAACAAAGTAGAGGACGTCTAACTTGTTTTTGCGGGGCATGTTGTGATGTGATATGGTCAAGACATGATGCTAAATTTTATTGTATGAGATGATCATGTTTTGTAACCGAGTTATCGGCAACTGGCAGGAGCCATATGGTTGTCGCTTTATTGTATGGAATGCAATCGCGATGTAATGCTTTACTTTATCACTAAGCGGTAGCGATAGTCGTGGAAGCATAAGATTGGCGAGACAACAACGATGCTACGATGGAGATCAAGGTGTCGCGCCGGTGACGATGGTGATCACGACGGTGCTTCGAAGATGGAGATCACAAGCACAAGATGATGATGGCCATATCATATCACTTATATTGATTGCATGTGATGTTTATCTTTTATGCATCTTATCTTTCTTTGATTGACGGTAGCATTATAAGATGATCTCTCACTAAAATTATCAAGAAGTGTTCTTTCTGAGTATGCACCGTTGCCAAAGTTCGTCGTGCCCAGACACCACGTGATGATCGGGTGTGATAAGCTCTACATCCATCTGCAACGGGTGCAAGCCAGTTTTGCACACGCAGAATACTCGGGTTATACTTGACGAGCGTAGCATATGCAGATATGACCTCGGAACACGGAGACTGAAAGGTCGAGCGTGAATCATATAGTAGATATGATCAACATAATGATGTTCACCATTGAAGACTAATCCATTTCATGTGATGATCGGTTATGGTTTAGTTGATTTGGATCACGTGATCACTTAGAAGATTAGAGGGATGTCTTTCTAAGTGGGAGTTCTTAAGTAATATGATTAATTGAACTTAAATTTATCATGAACTTAGTCCTGGTAGTATTAGCATATCTATGTTGTAGATCAATAGCTCGCGTTGTTGCTTTCATATGTTTATTTTGATATGTTCCTAGAGAAAATTGTGTTGAAAGATGTTAGTAGCAATGATGCGGATTGGATCCGTGATCTGAGGTTTATCCTCATTGCTGCACAGAAGAATTATGTCCTTGATGCACCGCTAGGTGACAGACCTATTGCAGGAGCAGATTCAAACGTTATGAACGTTTGGCTAGCTCAATGTGATGACTACTTGATAGTTTAGTGCACCATGCTTAAAGGCTTAGAATCGGGACTTCAAAGACGCTTTGAACGTCATGGACCATATGAGATGTTCCAGGAGTTGAAGTTAATATTTCAAGCAAATACCCGAGTTGAGAGATATGAAGTCTCCAACAAGTTCTATAGCTAAAAGATGGAGGAGAATCGCTCAACTAGTGAGCATGTGCTCAGATTGTCTGGGTACTACAATCGCTTGAATCAAGTGGGAGTTAATCTTCTAGATAAGATAGTGATTGACAGAATTCTCTAGTCACCATCACCAAGTTAGTAGAACTTTGTGATGAACTATAATATGCAAGGGATAACGGAAACAACTCCCAAGCTCTTCGTGATGCTGAAATCAACGAAGGTAGAAATCAAGAAAAACATCAAGTGTTGATGGTTGACAAGATCACTAGTTTCAAGAAAAGGGCAGAGGGAAGAAAGGGGAACTTCAAGAAGAACAGCAAGCAAGTTGCTCCTCAAGTGAAGAATCCCAAGTCTGGTCCTAAGCCTGAGACTAAGTGCTTCTACTGCAAAGGAACTGGTCACTGGAAGCGGAACTACCCCAAGTGATTGGCGGATAAGAAGGATGGCAAAGTGAACATAAGTATATTTGATATACATGTTATTGATGTGTACTTTACTAGTGTTTATAGCAAACCCTCAGTATTTGATACTAGTTCAGTTGCTAAGATTAGTAACTCGAAACGGGAGTTGTAGAATAAACAGAGACTAGTTAAGGGTGAAGTGACGATGTGTGTTGGAAGTGGTTCCAAGATTGATATGATCATCATCGCACACTCCCTATAATTTCGGGATTAGTGTTGAACCTAAATAAGTGTTATTTGGTGTTTGCGTTGAGCATGAATATGATTTGATCATGTTTATTGTAATACGGTTATTCATTTAAGTAAGAGAATAAATTGTTGTTCTGTTTACATGAATAAAACCTTATATGGTTACACACCCAATGAAAATAGTTCATTGGATCTCGATCGTAGTAATACACATAATCATAATAATGAAACCAAAAGATGCAAAGTTAATAATGATAGTGCAACTTATTTGTGGCACTGCTGTTTAGGTCATATTGGTGTAAAGCGCATGAAGAAACTCCATGCTGATGGGCTTTTGGAATCACTTGATTATGAATCAGTTGATGCTTGCGAACCATGCCTCATGGGCAAGATGACTAAAACTCTGTTCTTCGGAACAATGGAGCGAGCAACAGATTTGTTGGAAATCATACATATTGATGTATGTGGTCCGATGAATATTGAGGCTCGCGACAGGTATCATTATTTTCTGATCTTCACAGATGATTTGAGCATATATGAGTATATCTACTTGATGAAACATAAGTCTGAAACATTTGAAAAGTTCAAAGAATTTCAGAGTGAAGTGAAAATCATCGTGACAAGAAAATAAGGTTTCTACGATATGATCGCAGAAGTAAAATATTTGAGTTACGAGTTTGGCCTTCAATTAAAACAATGTGAAATAGTTTCACTACTCACGCCACCTAGAACACCATAGTGTAATGGTGTGTCCGAACGTCATAGCCGTACTTTATTAGATATAGTGCAAATCTATGATGTTTCTTACCGATTTACCACTATCGTTTTTGAGGTTATGCATTAAAGACAGCTGCATTCACGTTAAAAAGGGGCACCATCTAAGTCCGTTGAGACGACACAATCTGAACTGTGGTTTGGCAAGAAACCAAAGTTGTCGTTTCTTAAAGTTTGGGGTTGTGATGCTTATATGAAAAAGTTTCATCTTGATAAGCTCAAACCCAAATCGGAGAAATATGTCTTCATAGGATACCCAAAGGAGACTGTTGGGTACACCTTCTATCACAGATCCGAAGGCAAGACATTCGTTGCTGAGAATGGATACTTTCTAGAGAAGGAGTTTCTCTCGAAAGAAGTGAGTGGGAGGAAAGTAGAAAACTTGATAAGGTAATTGTACCATCTCCCTTATTGGAAAGTAGTTCATCACAGAAATCTGTTCTTGTGACTCCTACACCAATTAGTGAGGAAGCTAATGATAAAGATCATGAAACTTCAGATCAAGTTACTACCAAATCTCGTAGGTAAACCAGAGTGAAATCCGCACCAGAGTGGTACGGTAATCCTGTTCTGGAGGTCATGTTACTTGACCATGACGAACCTATGAACTATGAGGAAGCGATGATGAGCCCAGATTCCACGAAATGGTTTGAGGCCATGAAATCTGAGATATGATCCATGTATGAGAACAAAGTTTGGACTTTGGTTGACTTGCCCGATGATCGGCAAACAATTGAGAATAAATGGATCTTCAAGAGGAAGACAGACGCTGATAGTAGTGTTACTATCTACAAAGCTAGAATTGTCGCAAAAAGTTTTTCGACAAGTTCAAGGTGTTGACTATGATGAGAGATTCTCACTTGTAACACCCAGAATGTTGTTCATACGAGTTAAAACTTCTAGAGGCAAAACGTAAAAAAGTTAGGGTTCATGAAATAAAATTGAGGCACAAATAAACTGATTCTAGTTTGTGCATATGCTCACAACAATCATTGAATAACATATAGTATCAAAAAGAGAGGGAAATAATTGGATTAGTATGAGAGTGTTTGTGTCAAAATCCTACATGGCCAATGAAGGAAATATGCCCTAGAGGCAATAATAAAGTTATTATTTATTTCCTTACATCATGATAAATGTTTATTATTCATGCTAGAATTGTATTAACCAGAAACATAATACATGTGTGAATACATAGACAAACAGAGTGTCACTAGTATGCCTCTACTTGACTAGCTCGTTAATCAAAGATGGTTATGTTTCCTAACCATAAACAAAGAGTTGTTATTTGATTAACGAGATCACATCATTAGGTGAATGATCTGATTGACATGACCCATTCCATTAGCTTAGCACCCGATCGTTTAGTATGTTGCTATTGCTTTCTTCATGACTTATACATGTTCCTATGACTATGAGATTATGCAACTCCCGTTTGCCGGAGGAACACTTTGTGTGCTACCAAACGTCACAACGTAAATGGGTGATTATAAAGGTGCTCTACAGGTGTCTCCAAAGGTACATGTTGGGTTGGCGTATTTCGAGATTAGGATTTGTCACTCCGATTGTCGGAGAGGTATCTCTGGGCCCTCTCGGTAATGCACATCACATAAGCCTTGCAAGCATTACAACTAATGAGTTAGTTGCGAGATGATGCATTACAGAACGAGTAAAGAGACTTGCCGGTAACGATATTGAACTAAGTATTGGATACCGACGATCGAATCTCGGGCAAGTAACATACCGATGACAAAGGGAACAACGTATGTTGTTATGCGGTCTGACGATAAAGATCTTTGTAGAATATGTAGGAGCCAATATGGGCATCCAGGTCCCGCTATTGGTTATTGACCAGAGAGGTGTCTCGGTCATGTCTACATAGTTCTCGAACCCGTAGGGTCCGCATGCTTAACGTTCGTTGACGATATAGTACTATGTAGTTATGTATGTTGGTGACCGAATGTTGTTCGGAGTCCGGGATGAGATCACGGACATGACGAGGAACTCCGGAATGGTCCGGAGATAAAGTTTGATATATGTGATAATAGTGTTTGGTCACCGGAAGGGTTCCGGAAATCACCGGAAGGGGTTCCGGATGTTTTCCGAAATGTTTGGGTACGAGAACACTTTATTTGGGCCAAAGGGGAAAGCCCACAAGGTTTTTGGAAAGCGCAAAAGGAAGTTTTGCAGAGTCCAGGGGCCAGACGCCAGGGTCCCTGGCGTCTGGGTCCAGACGCCGGGAACCCTGACGTCTGGCCCTGGAGTCCGAGAAGGACTCTTGCCTTTCGGGTGAAACCGACTTTGTGGAGGCTTTTACTCCAAGTTTCGACCCCAGGGCTCAACATATAAATAGAGAGGCAGGGCTAGCACCAAAGACAGATCAAGAAACACCAAGCCGTGTGCCGGCAACCCCATCTCCTCTAGTTTATCCTCTGTCATACTTTTCGTAGTGCTTAGGCGAAGCCCTGCGGAGATTGTTCTTCACCAACACCGTCACCACGCCGTCGTGCTACCGGAACTCATCTACTACTTCGCCCCTCTTGCTGGATCGAGAAGGCGAGGACGTCACCGAGCCGAACGTGTGCAGAACTCGGAGGTGCCGTGCTTTCGATACTTGGATCGGCCGGACGTGAAGACGTATGACTACATCAACCGCGTTGATATAACGCTTCCGCGAACGGTCTACGAGGGTACGTAGACAACACTCTCCCCTCTCGTTGCTATGCATCACCATGATCTTGCGTGTGCGTAGGATTTTTTTTGAAATTACTACGTTCCCCAACAGCCAATACCATTGAGCTAACATGTTCTCTCCCTACATCCTTCAATCAGATAATAGCATCAAACACCAAAGTGCCATGGTTAATTACTAAAAGTCCCAATGTTTCAGGTGCAAAGAACACTGCCGCCGGTGTGGGGGAGATGAGACGATATGGAGCACCAGCCGCCACTACTTCATGGCTCGAGGCGATGACTCCCAGCTCGAGAAGAAGGAAACAAACACCCGTGGAGGGGTCCCTCCTGCCACCATCCCCTACAATCCACTCTCGATTTCCTTTTAGATGTAGATATTATGGGCTTAGGATAAGCATGGGGCCACCACATGTCAGCCACCACGTGGCGCAGATGAAGTCCAGTGTAGATGTTGTTGGGGCAGGGATCCACCTAGCATTCCACTGCATATATTTCATTTGGAAACCTTTTCATATTGTGTGCTTGCTTCATTTCTTCCTACACGAATCCAGTTTCAGTCCTCCTTCTCTCTGTACACACCAAAAGCATCCTTTTAAGAGGAGCATCACATCCATTATTGTCTACATTGACATGCTTATCTATTGTACATGTTTCTCATTTATCATCTACTGGTTCTCTAATCGTAACACCCACAAAGTTGGTCATACGAGTTAAATCTTGTAGAGGCAAAACATAAAAAAGGTTAGGGTTCATAAAAATAAAATTGAGGCACAAATAAGCTAATTATAGTTTGGCCATATGCTCACGACAATCATTGAATAACATATAGTATAGAAAACGATAGGGAAATAATTGAATTAGTATGAGAGTAGCTGCGCCAAAATCCTCCATGACCAATACCATCGAGCTAGTATGTTCTCTCCCTACCTCCTCCAATCAGATAATAGCATAAAACACCAAAATGCCAAAGTTAATTACTAAAAGTCTCAATCTTTCGAGCGCAAAGAGCAACGCTATTGATGTGGGGGGAGAGGGGACGATATGGAGCACCAGCCGCCACTACATCACGGCTCGATGATGGTCGCCCCGCTCGAAAAGAGGGAAACAAACACCTCTCGAGGGCGCCCTCCTGCCAATATACCCTACAATCCACTCTTGGCTTCCTTTAAGATGTAGAGAGAGAAATGGGGAGACCTGGGAGAGATCATGCACAAGTATAGGAAAAGCAAGGGGCGGCCACATGTAAGCCACCATGTGGCGAAGACAAGGTCCAGTGTAGATGTTGTTGCGGTGGCGTGTGTGTGTGTGTGTGTGTGTGTGTGTGACGTTGTTGGCTGGGGAGGTGTCGGGGGAGTGGTGAAGGGCACGGGGAAGGTGGCATGCCATCTGAGAGAAGAGAAAATGACAAGGGAAGGTCATGCTGGCTTGTCAAGGTGTTGGGAAGAGGTTGACCACGGAGAATGACGTGAGACAGGAGGAGAGGTGGCAGCAACCAGGCGCTAGATTTTGAGAAGAGAAGAATGCGGAGAGAAGAAAAAAGGAGGTGGAGAAGCGCGAGGCTCGAGGATAGGAGGGGATTGGTAACTACATTTTATTACTTGGGTCATGCACACAACATTTTCACCCAGTAAAACAGAACCAAACTCATCTCATTTCATGGACCAATGCTTAGCGAGACCAACTGCCATTCACCCGTGAACCTTCTCCGAACGTGTCAAAAGAATTAACAACTGACCGAATGCCAACAACCAAAAGCGTACACGAGTAAATTAGTCAGACAACAAGAAAGGGCAGTGCACAAATGCTGTCAAAATGCGACTACTCTAGCATCTTAGGAATGAGTAATGTTTTTTGGGAAGGAACCAATGCATAATTGTACTTTTTGTACTCATCCAGCAACCTTTTTCCCCACGGTTGTGCACCCGCATACACTATTGCTTGATATTTACCCGAGTATGCCCACGCTTGGCTTAAAACTCTCTCCATAAATGTGCTGCACGAAACACCGATTTCTACTACTATCATTTGAATAGTCCACAAATAAGAGGATGGGGGGGGGGGGAGGGTGCTAGCTAGCGAGATGGAGAGACAAGAGAAGGACAAAATAATAGTGCGTGCGGAACATTATGGGATAAGAGGCACCAAGAATGAGAGGGGGGGTGGAATACATTATGAAACATCATGCTTTGATGGTAGTCCCATATGAAGTTGTTGTTCATTACAATGCTATAGTCAACTTCATCCCCTCGAGCCTTTATCAGCAAGGATACCATCACTAACCTTGCAATTCTAACGTTGCCATCTACACTGTCAGGAGTAGTGATGGCCTAGATCAAATCGGCTTCCACTACCACAAAATTGGATACAAGTGCCCATTTTTCCAGTAGTGTGTGTTGAACAAAGAGAAACCCACTAGTGATTTAGCTAGAGCTAGTGAGCACTTGCCTTGATCTTGCAGGAACGTAGTAGAGTTGTGTAGAAGGTGGACTTGCGGGTTGTTACCACTACTTGTATTATCTTGCGTTATCACAAGGTAAAAATAACCAGGAACAATAGGAGGTCCTGACCTATTCAGGGCTGGACCTATGTTTTGGGAGGCCCTAGGCGAACTCGACGACATGGGCCCCTATGTCCTAAGACCATATGTGTGTGTGTGTGTGTGTGTGTGTGTGTGTGTGTGTGTGTGTGTGTGTGTGTGTGTGTGTGTTACATAAACATATATACATATTAGGAGTAACTTTCAACCCCACATCTTTAGTTTAAGATTTGACTATAATAATTGGTGGACAATGCCATATTACGACAACAATATTAAAAAGATAGCAAAATGAAACTAACATGACATGATTACCTCAAATAAGAACCAAATTTGACTAACTCCATCGACAACAATAATACTTCAGTGCTTTAGAAAAAGTTTCTTCGGGCGTTTGCAAAGTCATTGAGGGCACAATCAAGGTCAACATTGTCCAAGATATCCTTCTCAATGCAGCACATAGCCAAGCCATTCAATCTATCTTGCAACATAGTTGATCACAAATATTTTTTCACTAGTTTCAGTTTGGAGAAACTTCTTTCAGCTGAGGCTATAGTGACATGCACTGTTAAGAGGATTCCATAGGCCACAGAGACATTTGGAATCGGTAGCTATCTGATGGGCCTAGCCCATCTCGTTTCTTTTTCTTTCATAAAAAATTTCCACCTATTTTTCATTGGGCTATACTATATATGTATACTACATCATGGACCCCATCCGGCCCGGGCCTTGGGCTGCCACCCCTCCAGCCATATACCAGGGCCGGCCCTGGACCTATTTAGAAACACGGCATGTTATTCAGAAATAAATGATTGTTTTGTTGCATGGGGAGGGTTTTTGCTTTGTCCAAAATGCACATTTTAATCTTCCTATGGATCTCTAGGTTTTGTTGCATGGGGAGGGTTTTTGCTTTGTCCATTGTATACGTTGATGTCAATTCTTGTGCTTTATCTTGTGGGCCCAACCACTGACCCTTCATATCTTCGGTTTTTTATTCCCCGACTTTCAAAGCACCAACTCCAAAATTGTTCCACTGAGCTCAAGTTTGTGTGCTTCAATCTAACTTATCAAAGCCAGACCTACACAAAGAGAGCTTGGGCGTTCAAATAAAAGCAATCGCAAAGTTATTTTAAAACTGGTCATCTGCCTTCCTCATGAATTTTTCAGTGAAAACAACAACAAATTACAAGATAGCAAAAGGACATGTTGAAAGGGGAAAACACAACACACCCAGAATTAGGAGTTTAATTGAAGTCCGGGACAAGCTAAGGAGACAATTTGTGACACGCAGGTGCAGGGGTACCAAGCCCCTCACACGTGTTTTTTCTTTTGGTTTCCGATTTTCAACATTGCATATCTTTGGAATGAAAATTCCAAATTAATTTCTGTTTTCATACTCACGTTTCTCGTAAAGAGGGTTTTCAAATAAAAATCCAATTTGGATACTTTTTAAAAAAAATTCTATAAAGTTCCAAAACTTAGTACAAGCGACCGATAAAATCACAACTTTCGTACCTACGACTGAAAAAATCCGTTTAAAGTCTCAACTCAGAAACTTGATATGAGTGACCGATAAAATTGTAAGTTTCAGATACAAAATCGCACATCTCAAAAATTAAAACTTAAAATTTATTATGCCTTCATACAGGATTCAACTGCTTTACGGATCACGAGAGAATCGAGCAGCCAGACAGGACTGGGTAGGTTCACGCTCCTGCATCTGAGTGCCCTGCGACAAGCTAGCCTGCCCTGCCCATTTTGTCAGTTAGAGCATCTCCAACGGCCGCGCGAAACGACGCGCGCGCGCGGTAAACACAGCTTTTAACGCGCGCGGGGCGTTTTGCCGCGCTCCAGCGGTGGCGGAAAAACCACGCGCGCGGGAACCGCTTGCTGTGACGCCCTCGATTCAATCGTACACTAATCATACACGCAAATGTGTACGATCAAGATCAAGGACTCACGGGAAGATATCACAACACAACTCTAGACACAAATTAAAATAATACAAGCTTTATATTACAAGCCAGGGGCCTCGAGGGCTCGAATACATAAACTCGAATACACAAGAGTCAGCGGAAGCAACAACATCTGAGTACAGACATGAGTTAAACAAGTTTGCCTTAAGAAGGCTAGCACAAAAGCAACATCGATCGAAAAGGCAAGGCCTCCTGCCTGGGAGCCTCCTAACTACTCCTGGTTGTCGGCAGTCTTCACGTAGTAGTAGGCGCCCTCATGGTAGTAGCAAACATCGTCAAAGGTGGCGTCTGGATCCTGGGCTCTGACATCTGGTTGCGTCAACCGGAAAGAAGAAGAAAGGAGGAAAAGGGAAAGCAAAGCAACCGTGAGTACTCATCCAAAGTACTCGCAAGCAAGGACCTACACTACATATGCAATATTATCAAAGGAAGGCTGTATATGTGGACTGGGCTGCAGAAATGTCAGAATAGAGAGAAGGCCTAGTCCTATCGAAGACTAGCATCTTCTGGAAACCACCATCTTGCAGCAAACAAGAGGGAGTAGAGTAGCATAAAGTAAAGTGGTAGTAGTGTTATCAACCTCGGCCAGAGATCCTTTCTCGACTCCCTGCGAGAAAGCAATCCCAGAGCCATACTATCCAGTTATCATCACAATCAAAACCTCATCACCATCCAGTTCTCATCACAAGTATCCAGTTCTAGTTGTATCGATCGGGATACAACTCCAAGTGTCCGTTACCGTAGGATAGGCTATCGATAGATGTTTTCTTTCCTGCAGGGGTGCACCAACTTACCCACCATGCTCGCTTAACTCCGGCCGGACACACTTTCTTGGGTCATGCCCGGCCTCGGCCAAACAATACGCCGCAACCCGACCTAGGCTTAATAGAGAGGTCAAGCACGCCGGACTAAACCTATGCCCCCAGGGGTCATGGGCCATCGCCCCGGGAACTCCTGCATGTTGCGTGGGCGGCCGGTGAGCAGACCTAGCTACCTCCCTAAAAAGGCAGGAGCTTACCAGTCCAACCCGGCGCGCGCCGCTCTGTCGCTGACGTCTATTAAGCTTCGGCTGATGTACACGACGCAGAACGCCCATACTATGCCCACGTGATGGTTAGTGCTATCAGGCCAAAGGCCCCTCGGATCAAATATCCAATCGTAGTGGATTAGGAACGCGCGGTAACAAGCAGAGACTCACGAAAGATGTGACCCCGTTGCCCCGTCTCGAGGACTTGCATCAAGGGCTAAGAATGCCCGGCCACGCCTCGTAATTATCTCTCGGGCACCTTCCAGGTCAACCCGACTCCACATCACTCGCAATTATGCTCGCGCGGGTACCCCTCAGGGTCGACCCGTCTTTAGTAACATGGTTCAGTGTAAAGTCATAGTATTCATAGTAACTGTGTGTCTAAACATCAAGGGGAAAACCCGAGGAATCACCCCCGGTGAACTCCACTCAATGTAATCATCAAGGTGAACGTAAGAGGAATCACCCCCGAGGTTCACACTTGAGGGGTTGCACGACAGAGTCGTATCGGAAGTGGTTAAGGCGGAATCACCCTCGATGACCATGACCAAATAGCTACACTACAGGGTTAACATCAGAAGTGTTGTAGAGGTCTCACCCTCGGCACTCGATAATATCCCGGTAGTGTCGAGCAACTAAGGGGAAAGTGATGTGCGGTGCCGGGGCCTGGTCTTCGATCCCGTTGATCGGGTCTTCGATGATGAAGCAGGGGCAACAAGGACAAGGTGTGGGGGTCACTGATGGATACCTAACCAACCTATACTAAGCAGTTTAGAATAAGCAGGTAGCTATCAATAAGAAGGTACAAAAGCAGGCTATGCATCAGAATAGGAGCAAATAATAACAGTAGCAAAATCTAATGCAAGCATGAGAGTATAGAATGGGCGATATCGGGATGATCAAAGGGGGGCTTGCCTGGTTGCTCTGGCAAGGAGGGGTCGTCGTCGACGTAGTCGGTCACAGGGGCGGCATCAGTCTCGGGGTCTACAGGAGAGAAGAGGGGGAAGAAACAATAAATATAAAGCAGGCATAGCATCACAAAGCATAACATGGCAACAAGCTGTGCCGGGTGTGACCTAACGTAAGGCTACACGATATAGGAGAAGGGGAAATTCAACCGGGAATGTTTTCCCGGTTCCGGACCTGTGTCATACGGATGACCGGAGGGGGAATGCCCCATGTTCAGCATGCTAGGGGCATGTGACAGATGAACGGACCGCGTATTCGGATTCGTTGGAATTTTCTGAGCAACTTTCATATAGAAAACATTTTCATCGGAGTTACGGTTTAATTACTATGAATTTTTAAAGTTTAAACAATATTCTGGAATTATTTAAAAATAACAGAAAAGGAATATGACGTCATCATGACGTGCTGATGACGTCGGTAGTCAACAGACTCGCTGACCAGGTCAAACAGACCAGCGGGACCCACATGTCATAGACAGAGGGCTAACAGTGGGTTATTTTAAAAGAACAGGGGGTGTTAATTAGCAGTTGGGCCCCACATGTAAATGACTAATTAGCTAAACTAATTACTTTTAAATATAAAACTGGTTTAGTTAAATTGAATATGGAGCGGGGCCCGCATGTCAGTGGGCCAGAGTGCCCAGTCAGCAGTTGACCGAAGTCAACAGGTCAGCCAGGCCCACGGGTCAGCGACCCAGCGGGTGGCCCCAGCCGGCCAGGTCAGCAGTGGTGCCGGAGCTAGCTCCGGCGACCAAAGCAACGGCGGCGCCTCGCCGGAGTTGGTTGAGGCCGCACTACAGGGGGCCTCAGGACCTGCGGCTTGGACCAAAGGGCGCGGCCCGGCGCCGCGCACACAATGGTGACGACGACCGACGCCGGGGACGGCCGGAGCATCGCCGGCGGCGAGCAGAGGCGGCAGCGGCGTTCGGGAGCGTGTCGGGAAAAGCCTACGAGGCGCCAAATCGGTCGCGGCTGGTCGCGCTCGAATGGACCTTCGACGCCGCATCCATCTACGGTGGTGGGGCGACCCGTAACGGGCTGGAACGACGACGATGAGTGGCGGGGCGGACGCTGGTGTTCGGCCGCGGTTGGAGACGAGGCTAGAGGGCGCGCGAGAGGGAACAGAGAGGGAGAAGGATGAAGGGCTCACTGAGCGGCACAAGGAGGCCGGTGATAGGCTTAGTAGCAGCAGGGGGGGTCGCCGGAGAGGAGGAAGATGGCGGCGACCGTGGTGGACGGAGGTTGAAGACGGGGAGGCAGTGGGTTCCCTGGTGGCTTCCGACCCGAGCCCGTGGTCGGGGAGGACGTAGCAGAGGTCGGCGAGGCAGGTGGACACGCCGGAGGCGCCCGGGGACGGCAGTGGCCGCGATGGTGGCACGGCGACGGCGACGAAAGCGTCGGCCCCTTTCTCCAGATCGGCAGAGCGGGAGTGAGGAAGAGGGGAGAGGTGGATCTGGGAGATGAGGAGGCAAGTGGGGAGGGGAGACGGGGAAGCCCGAGGCGTCGGGGGATCTTATCCCCTCGTCGATGACGCCGGTGAGCCGGTCCGGTGGCGATCGCGACCGAGCGGTCGGTCGAGCAGTAGAAGACGACCGAGGGTGGGGGTTGGGCTGTTGGGCAGATCCCCAGGGCAGCGAGGAGGAGGGGGCTGTGGGCCGTCCGACTGGCCGAGGTGGGCCGAGGCCCAAGGGGAGGCCAGGGCTCTCCCACCCCTTCTTCTTTCCTTTGCCTTTTTCTTTTAGTTTTTCTTATCTGGAAATCAAAAGCTACTGCTTTGCAATTATTCCGAGTACCAAATGTCTCTTGTAAGATGTGCCACATGCCACAATAAATAATATGCAATATTGTGAAGTTGCACAAAATTGTTTTGAGCATTTGGAAATGATTACACACTTTTAGGAATTGAAAAGGCCAATTTAATTGTTGCTGGACCACTCAAATAATTTCCAGGAGCATTTTTGGAATCGAACAGAGGTAGGTTTCATCATGACAAATACTTAGGGAATATTTGCCACATTGTGAACTATTTTTCTGGCTCATTTTAGGATGCAAATAATTGACTTGTAATTTGAATTGAATTGGACTTGATTTTTGGACAAGTGGCATTTTGGCTTAGGAAAGCATGACGACAAGGCATCATTAGAGGGGATTACTGTAGTAAGATTCTCGGGGCGTTACAAATCTCCTCCACTACAAGAAATCTCGTCCCGAGATTTAAGTGCGGAAGTAAAGAGTAACTTCGGGAGAACTGACCCTTATAGGGTTAATTATCTGGTGAACAATTCAAGGAAAGTGGCAGATGTACCCCTCGAGTTGAAACTTAAGAAAACATCGAGAGCAAAATATGAAGGTACAATAGGAAGTTTCAAGCGAATGGACAAACGATCGATACCTGAACAGAGTGTGAGAAGGGGGTCCAGAGCATCGGGAATAGATCATCCCTATGATGGTGGCTCATGACATGATACGAAGCCAATTGCAAGAATATTTCAGAACCAAAGATATACAGAAGAGTCAGGTTCCGATCCTGTGGAACTGTGGGTTATGGGCCCACCATGTGGGTTAACAGCAGGAAGGCACTAATCAATTTGCATGATCATGATAGCAATGCAGGTCAGAGTATAGCCTGTCAGTTACGTTGGCAACAACGCTGGTACCAAGGGCGAGGGACGAAGAGAACCATTTTCCTGCTCGTTGAACGAGGCTGACCCATAGGCAAAGTTCTCGTCCATCGGTGGTTACCGGAATGTCAACAGCAATAACAACAATGTCTTACAAACAAATTGTACACCGAGGTGTTTTCATAAACAGGGAACTATTACTGCTTAGATCTCATAAACCACAAGAAAGTTTAAACAAAACAATGGAAAAGAAAAGGTGATCATTAGATTAATCAGAACATTGGAAAGGAAAATGTGTTTACACACAAGAATTGGGAGTATATCCTTCCCAAGGGGAAGCGGAGCAGGATATACATGATATGACAACAAGTTCAAAAGCATTTAGATAAAGGGGGCGAAGGAAGAATCATGATATTACCAATACAACGGTGTTTCGATAATAGAACAAGAAACATTCGACAATGTGCTTTCAATGTTCTTGTTGATAGCCGGAATACCTCAGGCAATGCTTCAAGGTAACATTAACATGGTGTTTTATGCAAGATTGAATCTGAAGGTCACAAGAAGTATAAAGGAACAATTCCAAGAATGTCAAGGAATGTAAGATATAACCAAAACATGACCAAGTCTGTATTGGCAGGAAGTCAAGGATGGTATTTCTCACCATGAATTCAATTGTCATCTCAACAGAAGTCAAAATGTTGATGCTGATCACCACACATTTGTGGAGAGGCTCTACGAAGATGCCATCGAGGAGCGACGACATCAAGCAACAGGAAGGATGAAGCGAAAGGCTATTGGAACCACGGATATGACACAAACTCCAAATCAAGCTTGTTGTTCAAGGCAAAACGTTATGACGAGGAAGATCGACGTAAGCTTCGCTCATCGTCGAAAAGCTGTGCTCCAAGAATAAGGGCCAGGTGGAACAGTTAAAATTAGCACGATAATGATATACCCGACCATGCTAGGAATAACTTGAAGAATTATTAAACTCGTAAGCAATGAAAATAGCTTAGAGCTATTGAATCAAAGTGCGGAATCAATTCACTTATCGGTGTTCTCGAGTGACCAATAACTCGGAACCCAGGGCAATCTGAAATCGCTGAGGAGTAATACTAGATGAAGACTCATATGAAGCAACATAGTTCTTTGTTATTCTCGAGATACCAGAGGGTAACACTCGAAAAAAGATCAAAATAGAGGTTGCGGAGATGCACTGATCTGCAGAAGACAAGTGCTTTAACTTGTCTGAGAAATGGAATTTAAAAGGGGAACAATCATGGTCCGAACCACGGTTGCAAAGGACCAAACATAGATACCGTAAGAACAAATAATAAGGGGATCATTATATCACAAGAAGCTTCCATGATAAGATCCACATTAGGTCCATGGGCATGGACACAAAGTTCAAGGTTGACTCCCACTTCTCCAATGCATAACCTTTCATTCACTTCTCGCGTTCAATGAAGTTGTAGTGTTGAAATGTTATCTGGCAAAACACCAGAAGAGTATGACTCATGAAAACTCTCGGGTCCCCATGGATTAAGGAAGGCATAGGTTCAACCCATAGGGGCATCTTAGGAACATATACCACAAACTCCAAGAGTAAATAACACAAGCTCGGAAGGTAGAGCATGTTTGACAAAAGCAGAGGGTACAAATTGTCAAAGACATTATGTATCCTGGGAATAACTCACAAGAATTTTGAATGCTAAGGATACTATCGGATAATAACCCAGCAATGGGCCTGCCGGTCCAAAATGTAGCTGATGTGAGTATCGGTACTCAATCAGAGGAAGAAAGAATGCAAAGGCATCGGATTGTAGAACATCAGAATAATTCGATGCTTAGATAACAAAGGAATTATGATTTCCAAAACGAAGGATCAGAAGCAGACGCTCTGATCCAGGATGGATAAGTAGAATAGACCTAGGGGCACAATCGACGACAAATAGATTGGTCAAGAACCAGCTCATGTTCGAAATGACGTCTGAGCCGGAAAGATAATTTAGAAGGATCAACTGATGATTGCGTGCTTTCACACACATGTTGAATCGATAGGATCAAAATGATGGTGTCAAAGGATACTAATGAATATTGCTACACATATGGAAAGCATCCATAATGCAAGCAGACAAGTATTTGTAGAGCAATAGTTTAAAGAGGATTTTCGGAAGATCACATAGTATTTCTAAGAATTTTGTGAAACACTCAAACAACTGGGGATGGAGAATCTTCGGTAATTGAGAGGAATTATTCGTAGGGGTATCCATGTGGCAAGGAACTTCAAGGCAATTACAGAAGGGGTTCTCGGGACAACGAAGAGTATTTCGGGGCATCTTTTAGAAACGAGAGCAACTAGGGACAAAGGTATGAACGACAACTGTATGCACTTATCCATAAGGATATATCAGTGGCAGGGAATTGCAAAGGCGGTGGGCACAAGGGTCTCGAGAAAACATCAAAGAGTATCTTCGGAATCTTCTGATGAAGCAAGCGATCATCTGGAATGAAGGGGCTCTCCAGTAGGAAGTGGTTACGAGAACCTAAAGTTAGAATTAGTAAAATCCTTAAGCCGAATAGAAGAGAGATCAGAATCCCAGAGTATAGACGAGGAATAAAAGATCCTAATACCACCCAATGGCGACGTGGGCCCGTAAGACACACAGCCAATGTTAGTAAAAGTTTTTCAGTGACTAGAGTCAACTTCGGCCAAGGAGTTGGAAAGGGGAATTCCTACAGGCAGTCGGCTCTGATACCAACTTGTGACGCCCTCGATTCAATCGTACACTAATCATACACGTAAATGTGTACGATCAAGATCAAGGACTCACGGGAAGATATCACAACACAACTCTAGACACAAATTAAAATAATACAAGCTTTATATTACAAGCCAGGGGCCTCGAGGGCTCGAATACATAAACTCGAATACACAAGAGTCAGCAGAAGCAACAACATCTGAGTACAGACATGAGTTAAACAAGTTTGCCTTAAGAAGGCTAGCACAAAAGCAACATCGATCGAAAAGGCAAGGCCTCCTGCCTGGGAGCCTCCTAACTACTCCTGGTTGTCGGCAGTCTTCACGTAGTAGTAGGCGCCCTCATGGTAGTAGCAAACATCGTCAAAGGTGGCGTCTGGATCCTGGGCTCTGACATCTGGTTGCGTCAACCGGAAAGAAGAAGAAAGGAGGAAAAGGGAAAGCAAAGCAACCGTGAGTACTCATCCAAAGTACTCGCAAGCAAGGACCTACACTACATATGCAACATTATCAAAGGAAGGCTGTATATGTGGACTGGGCTGCAGAAATGCCAGAATAGAGAGAAGGCCTAGTCCTATCGAAGACTAGCATCTTCTGGAAACCACCATCTTGCAGCAAACAAGAGGGAGTAGAGTAGCATAAAGTAAAGTGGTAGTAGTGTTATCAACCTCGGCCAGAGATCCTTTCTCGACTCCCTGCGAGAAAGCAATCCCAGAGCCATACTATCCAGTTATCATCAGAATCAAAACCTCATCATCATCCAGTTCTCATCACAAGTATCCAGTTCTAGTTGTATCGATCGGGATACAACTCCAAGTGTCTGTTACCGTAGGACAGGCTATCGATAGATGTTTTCTTCCCTGCAGGGGTGCACCAACTTACCCACCACGCTCGCTTAACTCCGGCCGGAGACACTTTCTTGGGTCATGCCCGGCCTCGGCCAAACAATACGCCGCAACCCGACCTAGGCTTAATAGAGAGGTCAAGCACGCCGGACTAAACCTATGCCCCCAGGGGTCATGGGCCATCGCCCCGGGAACTCCTGCACGTTGCGTGGGCGGCCGGTGAGCAGACCTAGCTACCTCCCTAAAAAGGCAGGAGCTTACCAGTCCAACCCGGCGCGCGCCGCTCCGTCGTTGACGTCTATTAAGCTTCGGCTGATGTACACGACGCAGAACGCCCATACTATGCCCACGTGATGGTTAGTGCTATCAGGCCAAAGGCCCCTCGGATCAAATATCCAATCGTAGTGGATTAGGAACGCGCGGTAACAAGCAGAGACTCACGAAAGATGTGACCCCGTTGCCCCGTCTCGAGGACTTGCGGCAAGGGCTAAGAATGCCCGGCCACGCCTCGTAATTATCTCTCGGGCACCTTCCAGGTCAACCCGACTCCACATCACTCGCAATTATGCTCCCGCGGGTACCCCTCAGGGTCGACCCGTCTTTAGTAACATGGTTCAGTGTAAAGTCATAGTATTCATAGTAACTGTGTGTCTAAACATCAAGGGGAAAACCAGAGGAATCACCCCCGGTGAACTCCACTCAATGTAATCATCAAGGTGAACGTAAGAGGAATCACCCCCGAGGTTCACACTTGAGGGGTTGCACGACAAAGTCGTATCGGAAGAGATTAAGGCGGAATCACCCTCGATGACCACGACCGAATAGCTACACTACAGGGTTAACATCAGAAGTGTTGTAGAGGTCTCACCCTCGGCACTCGATAGTATCCCGGTAGTGTCGAGCAACTAAGGGGAAAGTGATGTGCGGTGCCGGGGCCTGGTCTTCGATCCCGTTGATCGGGTCTTCAATGATGAAGCAGGGGCAACAAGGACAAGGTGTGGGGGTCACTGATGGATACCTAACCAACCTATACTAAGCAGTTTAGAATAAGCAGGTAGGTATCAATAAGCAGGTACAAAAGCAGGCTATGCATCAGAATAGGAGCAAATAATAACAGTAGCAAAATCTAATGCAAGCATGAGAGTATAGAATGGGCGATATCGGGATGATCAAAGGGGGGGCTTGCCTGGTTGCTCTGGCAAGGAGGGGTCGTCGTCGACGTAGTCGGTCACAGGGGCGGCATCAGTTTCGGGGTCTACCGGAGAGAAGAGGGTGAAGAAACAGTAAATATAAAGCAGGCATAGCATCACAAAGCATAACATGGCAACAAGCTGTGCCGGGTGTGACCTAACGTAAGGCTACACGATATAGGAGAAGGGGAAATTCAACCGGGAATGTTTTCCCGGTTCCGGACCTGTGTCATACGGATGACCGGAGGGGGAATGCCCCATGTTCAGCATGCTAGGGGCATGTGACAGATGAACGGACCGCGTATTCGGATTCGTTGGAATTTTCTGAGCAACTTTCATATAGAAAACATTTTCATCGGAGTTACAGTTTAATTACTATGAATTTTTAAAGTTTAAACAATATTCTAGAATTATTCAAAAATAACAGAAAAGGAATATGACGTCATCATGACGTGCTGATGACGTCGGTAGTCAACAGACTCGCTGACCAGGTCAAACAGACCAGCGGGACCCACATGTCATAGACAGAGGGCTAACAGTGGGTTATTTTAAAAGAACAGGGGGGGTTAATTAGCAGTTGGGCCCCACATGTAAATGACTAATTAGCTAAACTAATTACTTTTAAATATAAAACTGGTTTAGTTAAATTGAATATGCGGCGGGGCCCGCATGTCAGTGGGCCAGAGTGCCCAGTCAGCAGTTGACCGAAGTCAACAGGTCAGCGACCCAGCGGGTGGCCCCAGCCGGCCAGGTCAGCAGTGGTGCCGGAGCTAGCTCCGGCGACCAAAGCAACAGCGGCGCCTCGCCGGAGTTGGCTGAGGCCGCACTACAGGGGGCCTCAGGACCTGCGGCTTGGACCTAAGGGCGCGGCCCGGCACCGCGCACACAATGGTGACGACGACCGACGCCGGGGACGGCCGAAGCATCGCCGGCGGCGAGCAGCGGCGGCAGCGGCGTTCGGGAGCATGTCGGGAAAAGCCTACGGGGCGCCAAATCGGTCGCGGCTGGTCGCGCTCGAATGGACCTTCGACGCCGCATCCATCTACGGTGGTGGGGCGGCCCGTAACGGGCTGGAACGACGGCGGCGAGTGGCGGGGCGGACGCTGGCGTTCGGCCGCGGTTGGAGACGAGGCTAGAGGGCGCGCGAGAGGGAACAGAGAGGGAGAAGGATGAAGGGCTCACTGAGCGGCACAAGGAGGCCGGTGATAGGCTTAGTAGCAGCAGGGGGGGTCGCCGGAGAGGAGGAAGATGGCGGCGACCGTGGTGGACGGAGGTTGACGACGGGGAGGCAGTGGGTTCCCTGGTGGCTTCCGACCCGAGCCCGTGGTCTGGGAGGACATAGCAGAGGTCGGCGAGGCAGGTGGACACGCCGGAGGCGCCCGGGGACGGCAGTGGCCGCGATGGTGGCATGACGACGGCGACGAAAGCGTCGGCCCCTTTCTCCAGATCGGCAGAGCGGGAGTGAGGAAGAGGGGAGAGGTGGATCTGGGAGATGAGGAGGCAAGTGGGGAGGGGAGACGGGGAAGCCCGAGGCGTCGGGGGATCTTATCCCCTCGTCGATGACGCCGGTGAGCCGGTCCGGTGGCGACCGCGACCGAGCGGTCGGTCGAGCAGTAGAAGACGACCGAGGGTGGGGGTTGGGCTGCTGGGCAGATCCCCAGGGCAGCGAGGAGGAGGGGGCTGTGGGCCGTCCGGCTGGCCGAGGTGGGCCGAGGCCCAAGGGGAGGCCAGGGCTCTCCCACCCCTTCTTCTTTCCTTTGCCTTTTTCTTTTCGTTTTTCTTATCTGGAAATCAAAAGCTACTGCTTTGCAATTATTCCGAGCACCAAATGTCTCTTGTAAAATGTGCCACATGCCACAATAAATAATGTGCAATATTGTGAAGTTGCACAAAATTGTTTTGAGCATTTGGAAATGATTACACACTTTTAGGAATTGAAAAGGCCAATTTAATTGTTGCTGGACCACTCAAATAATTTCCAGGAGCATTTTTGGAATCGAACAGAGGTAGGTTTCATCATGACAAATACTTAGGGAATATTTGCCACATTGTGAACTATTTTTCTGGCTCATTTTAAGATGCAAATAATTGACTTGCAATTTGAATTGAATTGGACTTGATTTTTGGACAAGTGGCATTTTGGCTTAGGAAAGCATGACGACAAGGCATCATTAGAGGGGATTACTGTAGCAAGATTCTCGGGGCGTTACACTTGCGCGCGCGCGAAAAGGCGCCAGCTCGCGCGCCATTTTTTGCGCACCGCTTCCGGCGCGCCTATAAAGTGTGGCGCGCACCACGCGCCTCTCCACGCCTCCTCTTCTCCTCTTTCTCTCTCTCTCTCTCTGCCACGCGCCGCTCCAGCGCCCCGCCACCGACGCGCCGCCATACCGCCGCGCCGCCGAGGAGCGTCCGGCTACCGCGGCGTCCGCCTGCGCCTCAACGGCGGCTACTACACGGAGATACGCTCCGGCAATCTCCGGCTCGGCCTCGGCACGTACGGGACGGCGCGCGAGGCCGGCCACGCGTACGACGCGGCGGCGTGGCGCCTAGGCCGGCCGCGCGGCCAGATGAACTTCCAAAATGTGTACATGCTCCAGCAAGCGCTCGACCGTGCCCCGCCGCCGCGTCTGAACACGGCACAAGACCGTGCGGATCACGCCGAGCGGCAGCGCCGCCTCCTCGTCGCCCAGGAGGACGAGCGGGTCATGGCGGAGTGGCGCCACCCCCACCCGGAGGACGTCGCCTACGAGCAGGCCTACTGGGCAAGGCGTCGCGAGGAGGACACGCGAAGGCGCCGCGAGGCGCGGTTGGACAGGCGTCGGCGCAAGGCGTTGGCGAACGCGCAGTCCGATCTTGTTGCAGCAGGTGGGCAGTCGTTCTTCACGCCGAACGATGATCGGTGGTTGGACATCTGGCTGGATACCTCGGACGACACCGCCGAGGAGGATAATGGTGATGATAGCGACTTAGAGTAGTTTTTTTATGTAATCTATCTCGTTTGTTATCGTTTGTCGTTTTTAATTATTATGCAATCTATGTTTCGAATGTAAAATACCTTTGTATCGTTTTAAAATCTATGCAATCTATCTATTTTCCAATGCCTACATTTAGCCTAAAATGAGCGTGCGCTGTTTTTTTTTGCGCGCTGCATTTTAGCGCGGCTGCTGGAGCGGGCGCAGCACGCCGCGCCAAACCAGCCGATGCGCACGCGGCATATGTGTTTTTTGCGCGCGGCACGACCGGCGCCTGTTGGAGATGCTCTTAGGCGATCCATCATGGCATGGACCGTCTCCCATAGTGGATTCCGTTTGAGTCCTGGGGAGGACGTGGACGTACATTCGTCGCCCCGGCCGCCGTGCCCCCGGCCATCCAGCACGTACCCCCGATCGTAGCACGTTACAACGACCGATCACCGCATAGCCAGAGTCAGCTAGCGCCTCCCCCGGTTGAACTCCATCGACGCCGTCGTGCATGCCGTCACCCCCCGCCCCGTGGCCTCGTACCGTTTGTACGTGCCTCTTCGCTCCCTCCACCTATCACGACCCAGCACCGATTCAGTCGTCGTCTTCTACCCTGCGACCGTGACCAATACCATATCGAATTTGCTCACTATCACTACCCACCACGTAGCCACGTACACAAAGCCTGTACATGCATATATATAAGTGGTCAGTGTCAGTGCAAACAACAGCCACTCTCTCGCGCCTTTAGAACCCACGAGTACGTACGCACCGTCGATCAACTTGATTGATTTCTCTCTCCGTCCCGGCCGGCCATGAGGAGCTCCGTGCACGTGCCTGCCGCGGTGGAGGCGCTGCTGGGCCACCCGGTGGCGGCCCTGTCGGAGAGGCCGGCGCCGCGGCTGACGCGGCTGCTGGTGAACGTGACGGTGGAGCAGAGCCTGTGGCCGGTGCACGTGCTGCTGGGCGCCGATGCTACGGTGGCCGACCTGGCACGCACCGCCGTCGCGGTCTATGCCGCCGAGGGTCGCAGGCCGCCGCTCCCCGCTGACGACGGCGCCACCGACGCGGCCGCGCGGTTCGAGCTGCATCTCTCCAAGTACACCCTCGACGGTAAGTAAGATCCAGGCCGCGTTGCGTACGCCTCTCTTCCAGTTTCTCCTTTAAACCTGCCCGGCCTCCTGAATTAATCAAGCTTCCGTTGATGCAGCTCTGGAGCCGGACGCAAAGGTGGTGGACTTGGGCTCTCGCAACTTCTTCCTCTGCGCCCCCAGGTCGAGGCTGAGATCAGATCATCATCTGCTTCTTCGCTCATCACTGACATGTCTTGATGTCTGAAGGAATGTAGTGTGTGCCATGTAAAACGAGTTGGCATTTCGGCATATGTGGAGCATAACTGACGTCCGATATTTCTTTGGTTGATCGGTCTGCCAGATCCTCTGCATCAATATGTACGTAGTGTTAGCTTAGGTATACGTACAGTTCGGCCAAGGAACGATACATATAGATACATGTCCGGCGTATTTACGAGCTTGAGATATGTACGTGGCGACGTTGTATGTATACAGCTGCAAATTGCAACGTACTCCCTTCGTAAAAGAAATATAAGACCGTTTAGATCACTATGGAGGGAGTATATGTATGTACATAGTGCCATCGAAGGACCATCTTGTCCGTGAGGCACACGCAACTGAAGTGTTTAATCTGTGATGTTGATTATGTTTTGTGTTTCTTCCGAATTCTGATGGCATCATTCAGCATAACAAGGACTTGTGACAGATATAGATGTAATCTCTGTACCTGTCGTGGTACAGTGACAGGGGCTATCTTCATGTGACAGGGGCATAAAAAGTATGTATGGTGCAAATATATATTCAATGTAGATTCTAATGGTATTGATGTCATGTTGTGGATGTCAATCATTTTTTGTATAAACTTGATCTAAGTTTGACGTGAAACAAAGCTAATATGTAGCGTAAAACACAGAGGGAGTAGTTCGATTGGCTAGTTATAGTGGGAGTAACTTAGCTAGTAAATAACGCACCCCATGTAAATTTGCTTTGGTGGCATGTAGTTAACGAGAAGAGAGAGGTTGTTAGTTCATTCAAATATGTTACCATAACATAGTGCTTCCCAAGAAAAAATGAATCTACGGGCTAATAAATGAAGCTATATCACACTACTAGTACTATGATACTTTTCACTATAAAGCTAATAGTATATGTTACTCCCACTATGACCAACCATACCAATCTGATGACTCAATTTCCAAGTTTCCACTGGTTGTTGGTTTCCACCACCATGAATCAATGTACTAGCCAATAGCATGACCTCCACAACATTCAACCATGCAGATCAACTGTTTATTAATTATTTATGTGGAAGCATGCATATTACTCGCCGAATAATAAATTTGTTTCTAGTGGTCCACAACACTCAAGACATAGCAGAAAAGCCGAAGCAGAACATGTGCCTCTTCTGGCCAGAGAGGGAGTTAGAGGAGCACCATAGTTCAAAGAAGGAAGAAGGGGACTAGTTAATAGCCAGCCACGATGTAATACAGCTCCATAGGAGTTTAGCCAAATGAAAGTTTAAGAACACATGGTTGGTGCCCTCCCTAGCCCCACAAAGTTTACAAAAACCGGCCCGGGACCGTTACGCTTGCGAATCTGATACACCGTGGGAAGAAGGACACGAATGACCTGCCACATAAAGATTTTGATCTCAAGGGGCATTCTAGCACGCCAAACATCCTTGAATCTTGGGGAAGGAGAATTTCCAATAAATGTGAAATAGAGCGCACAGAAAAATGGCCCGAGGCCGAGTGATTAGGCTCACCCCAACATTCCATGCATGGCTGTGCTTTTATCACTTCTTTTGTAGTCATCTTCCGGCATTTTTTTTAAACGCCTACCTTTTGCCATGATGGTGGGACCAAACCCAACACTTTTAGTATATTTTTTATGTTGCGCTTGAGTTCAACCCTTTATGTGGTTGAAGACATTAACAATTCGTTGATCTTTCGAAGAGAATCCACTTCTCCTCCTACCATTGAATAATGTTAAATATCCAGAGAGAGAGAGAGAGACAACCCTGTGATTTGAAGTGAACAGGAACCGATAATCTTGAAAGGAATATAAAATATCCTAAAATAACATGTATAAGACAAGAAAATACACCACTTCATAGAGCTAATCCGGCCCATCAGTAATCAGAATCGTTACTCCGCTAAGGTCTCACGAAATTCAACTTGAACATCTTAGAATATCCTAGCTTCATTCATCTAGCTAACTTGAAGCAAACATATATGTGAATGTGTTAGAATAAATCCGAGGCATACCGTCGATTTACCGAGGACCAAGCAATCACACCAGCACGGCACCGAGATTTGTTAACGAGGTTCACCATCATGGCTACATCCCCGGGGCCTGACTACGGGCACTCCTCCCCGTGACACCGTCACAATACCGCACCCCGGCCGCCCGGGCGCTGGCACACGCTGCCGGCTCCCCCGCGTGCCCGTGCTATTATGTTGGCATATGTTACATCGTGTGTCTACCCCCGATATATATGAGAGGCCTAGGATACAGGTGTCCTATTAGGACACAACTCCTACCCTGTCTACACACAGTCCAAAACCAAGTCCAACTGTAACCTACCTTGTACAATAATATTCGACATAATTCTAACAAATTCCACCTTGGCGAATATTCTCCACCACCTTGAATTCGTCCGTGCGTCGAACCTCCATGTACATTGGACTTGAGATACGCCATGAGCACCGCTGCTACTCCCAGACTCCATATGACTCCACCTGCAACTGTAGTCCCTTCTCTTCTTCTTCACAGTCAATACTCGAGCAAAATTAAGTTTCTCAATACTCTACCTTGTGCTCCCAACTTCCGAAGAATCCGTTCAACACCATCACACACCGACCACTGTCTGCGTGAAAATGAACAACTCACGTATTAAACGCCACAAATAAGAGTTATCTGAACTCAACATCACAGCTCTTTCTTGACCGTCTGTCTGAAACTTGAAGGAATTTCACCGTCGCCCTGTGTCACCCTGAGTCAAATTCACAGTTGTCTCATCCTTTTTCTGGATAGTCTCTGACATGTCCCACAGCTATAGCACTCCGCCTCCTTCTGTACTTGTCGCCCGCACTTTGCCATGTGCACTGAACACCACAGAATATACGGCCATGTACTCTCTCAGCTTTTGACAATTTTAGACTTTCCGCCACTTTCTCAGATTCTTTACGGTCAACTCTTGTCCATCAACTAGCACCGATAGACCTAGTCACCAACTTGAATCTAGTACTCGTCAACACTGCTTCAGCACCCTTGCATACTTTGTCTGACCACATGTCTGACCACCAGTGCCTTGGTCTGTCGCTGTGTCCCGTGCTTACCGCACGCCTCGCCGCTATTACCGCGTCGAGCCTCTGCTGTCCTGGTCGAGTCTCCCGGGTAGCTAGCCCCCACTGCCTCAACCCCCACTGCAGAGAACCACCGATCATCACCGACCGATGCCGAGTATCACGTCTCCATCAGACCACTGGTACCCAGTCTGAAACCACGTGTCTCTCGCTATCCCGCTGAAATAGGCTTCGATTCTCTGATATCTTACACCGTAGCCCCTCCATCAGCACAGAGTGAAGTCTTCCGTCAAACTCCAGCTCCACCTTCAACATGACTCCATGTAGCTGCGCCATGCTACCCCGCGCCTTGTCGACTTCAAGCTCTCATGTGTACACAACCTTGAATCAACCCTGCGCCATAGTCTGTCGAAGCCGCACAAGCCCTCAGACCTGCGCCACGTGTTTCCACGCCCCAGAAGTCGGCCACCATCAGCATCACGCTTCTGTGTCGTCGTCGCTGAAATCACCGCCGTCTTCTGCTTTGACCAACACCCATGTCAGTCCATCAGACAATCCAGTCCGACCCAGCCGAAATTATCCGACTGCAACCATGCTCCACCTTGCGCCATGACCATCCCCGCACATCTCAATGCATTGCTAGACGCCCTGTGTTTGCATGATCCTGTCACGACGCGCTCCAGACTCCTCCGAGCCTTATACGCATGTCGCCAGCATCGCCACCTGCACCATAGACCATCACGCTACCATCCACATACACAACCTGTGTACAAAGAAATAGAGCCAAAAATCCACCACATGAGCCTTCCTTTATACACTTGTCCGTGAAGATCAATGAAATAAACTCCCCACTCCACATGTGTTCCTGTAGGCTGTAGTTCTAGCTTTTCCTATCTCTTCTTCCGATGGATAGCACCGGTCTCCGTTGCGTAGCTCTTTTTTATAAACAAATCTCATGCACCTGTACGCAAGCGCCTCCACGTTTCAACTTGCATCGTTCGGCCAGCTCCACCTTGGCCTGCCAGCGCTGACCCATATGGTCCAGTCCACGTCTTGACCACGCTGGCCCCGCCTGGGCTTCAGCCCACCTGCGCTCACGTCTGCACAGCTCGTACTGAAACCGATCTCGATCGACTTGATCGATGATCTCGCCAAGACTCCGCTGCCTGGACGCTCCGCCACCGCTGATTCCGATCGATCTGGACTTGCACCAACGCCTCGCGCTGCCACGTGCGCATGCGCCTCGGCTGTATGCTCGCCCGTCGATCCACCGATCGATCGCCACAAGTCCCGCCTGCCGCTTGCATGATTCTGATTGCTTATTTTTTCGATCTCGTCGATAGCTTCCGTGCTCCACGACTTCCGCCGAAGGAATTTTCTTCCATCGATCAGCCTAGGCTTCAACCATTAATTCTTTCGCATGCCGTCACCGAAGCTTCATGACTCATCCACCTCTAGATCAATCTTCCACGACCTCAAATCGAACCTTGCTCATGATACCACTTGTTAGAATAAATCCGAGGCATACCGTCGATCTACCGAGGATCAAGCAATCACACCAGTACGACACCGAGATTTGTTAACGAGGTTCACCATCATGGCTACATCCCCGGGGCCTGACTACGGGCGCTCCTCCCCGTGACACTGTCACAATACCGCACCCCGGGCGCCCGGGCGCCGGCACACGCTGCCGGCTCCCCCGCGTGCCCGTGCTATTATGTTGGCATAGGTTACATCGTGTGTCTACCCCCGATATATATGAGAGGCCTAGGATACAGGTGTCCTATTAGGACACAACTCCTACCCTGTCTACACACAGTCCAAAACCAAGTCCAATTGTAACCTACCTTGTACAATAATATTCGACATAATTCTAACAGAATGGAATATACAATGTCTGCATGGCTCAATGTTTCATGGATGTCTAATTTTTCAGGAGCAACACAAATAACTTTAGCACAAACTGGCTACAGATATTTAACAATCCAATTATCCTTGGTCTCTCAGCAACATTGATAAATATGGGTAAAACTTGAAGACTAATAACTAGCTTCAGTAGACCAAATCAATTCAGATGCTTTGGTATTATAGTTTGACGGAGAAAAACTATCTTGAACAGGAACCCCATTACTTACACGTGCAAGGCTACAAGGAGGATGGGGCATGGCGAGGGAGAGAGAGGAGTGGCAAGGCCATTGACCATGATCTCTCAAGGGCTAGTCGAAGCCAATGGAGGGCTATGGCACACGTGCCGTCGGGAAAAAAATTCCAATACGGCCATGTCTTTTCTCTTATCAAGTGAGACCCAGCCACAAAGATGCCATGTGGAAACACCAATCTAAGAGCACTGTAGTTTTCTTCTTTCATGATTATCTTTCTTCCATTATCACGCATCCACAGTCAGTCGAGGAGCACCATCGTTCTCGAATGCCAATAGGATCAAGGCGATGCTGAGTGCAAAAGTGCATGAGTAGAAACATGTGCTCAGATGAGCTGCAAATACATGTAGCCGAAGAGAAGCCCAGAACACATGCACCATAGCTTGGTGTACCACATCCATGTTGCAACAATCTCCAAGGCTAGCAGAGACTGATAGGATCCTCATTCTCGTAGTTCGTAGCAAGTCTCAATGCAAAAAAAAAGTGTGACAGGCGTGGCCGTCTGCAAGAGCGCACGAGTATTACCGGCCATGGCGGTGGACACATCGTATCTGTTTGACGAATAATTGGTTGATGATTGGGCCAACAGCTATCTCGTGGGCAAGTTTCATATCACGGGTGAATGATTTCTACAAACGTGATTGATTCTGATTTCTGTAGATCTGGCACTGGTTTTGACAATAGAACTGCAGTAAAAATTGGGAAAAAAAGAGATTGCTATGCTTTGAGATATGTGTGGTCAAGTGGCATCTTTTGGACCGAGTCTCTCTTGACGAGAGGAACGACCTGATCGTATAAGATTTTTCTCCCATGCCATTGGAGCACGATGGCTCACGGTCGATAGAGAGCAAGTCTCCATCTCGCCACAATGTCGAAGACAAAGAGGTCATGGTGACAGACGAGTAACATATATGCACCCACATGCACAAATAGATAAGCATGCCAATGTAGAGAATTATGGATGTGATCTTCATCCATGCGTTTGATGTAGACAATGTCGAAGACATACGAGTACTATATGGCATTCAATCATGCAAATTAATAGCTTATTAATTGTGCATGTGGGTGCATATATATTACTCGTCTGTCTTCACCCCAGAAGAATCATGGTCTGTTAGCTGACACACACTTTTGTATCTATCATATCAAACAGTCATGGATGGGAAAGGCCAATGGTAGTAGTATGAATCTAGATGAGACGTGATAGAAAGATTATGCAACGGATTAGTAGTAGGGAATAGGAGACATCGGGAATCAGAGCACGGGTTTTGCTTCACCTCACATGCTCTAATGTATCCCTAGGATTAGGGACACTTCTCTATTTGGTCCCAAACACACAATGCACGTGGGGCTTCATTACCGGTAGGTGCCGCAAGAGAGATTCAAGGAAACAAACTCCACCACTTGCTATGCTCGAGAGTGTAGTTAAGTAATTAATTCATGCACATGCAGCTTTGCATATACTGGCAATTGTATTGAAGACTTCCAAAAAGAACTGCTCAGATTAATCCCTCACCGAAGCAAATCGCAATAGGTGGGTTGATAAGATCTGGCCCCGTGGCCATATGGTATCGTGCTGGCAACTCCGCAACAGTAGAAGCTAGTTAGCAAGATCTCTTGCTTGCGTAATTGAGAAGATGGCTCAATAGTGGACCTTGGCCATCATCGACAATAGGAGACACTGGCTTATTTAGAAACATCTGATGCAATTCATAAATAAAAGGTTGCTTTCCTTCTTCATAAGCGGAGCCATATACAGTTGTGATCGCAGTGACCAAGTTATTCTGTTTTTAACTATTCTAGTGATATTTCTCCAAAAGAAAACTATTCTAGTAACAAAGAAGGTTTTGATCTCCCAGCTAATTGTTTCTAGCACATAAATATGAACTGCAACCAAAATGCCACATTGTATTCCTTGGGATCTCCAGGTTATGCTAGATGGGAAGGTGTTTTGCTTTGCCCACTATATACTCATTCATGTCAATTCTTGTGCTTTGTCTTTTTTTTAGAAAAAGGGCTCTGGGAGAGCCTGACTTTGAATTAACAAATCCATCAACCAAATAGGATTGCATCGAACAAACAAAGGAACCGGAGGAAAAAGAAACAACAAGATGATACATGATGCTGTGTAAAAAGCTAACAGGCTACGACAAACTACTAGCAAAGATATGGAAACTAAAGCGTGAATGCAGCTGGAAGCCAGAGAAGCCCCCTGAAGCGAGCAGAGCACCACACAGGACACCAACACAAGCTGGGGAAGAAACATTCAGTAGCTGGAGGAGCGCCCTTGTTAGCTCCATGAGCTTTGGCCGTCGATGTCAACCTCCTCCACCTCAGACACTGTGGGACACCCCACGGACACTCCATATCTTCGCCTTTTTTATTTTTCTTCTTTCAAAGCACCATCTTCCAGCAAAGCTCTCCACTGAGCTCAAGTTTGTCAAGGTACCCATGTGGGCATTGAGTTTTGTGGTAATTGCGCCAATTTGTTGGGCTCAATCTGACTTATAAAAGCTGGCCCTGCACAATAGTAAATTTCTTTATAACCGGGCATCTGCCTTCCCCACTAAATTTTCAACGAAAACAACAAAATTCTTGCAACATAGCAAAAGGACATGTCGAAGGGAAAGAAAACAACAACGTTCCCAGTACTTGGAGCTCAGTCGAAGTCCGGGACAAGCTAGCCTACCTGCCCATTTGTCAGTTAGGCGACCGATCATGGGCCGTTTCCACAGTAGACTCAGTTCGAGTCTCGGGAAGACGTGGACGTATATTCATTGTCCCGGCCGCCGTGTCCCCGGCCATCCAGCACGTTCCCCCCGACCGTAGCACGTAACGACCACCAATCACGGCGTAGCCAGAGTCAGACAGCGCATCCCCCCGGTTGAGCTCCATCATGGCCGTCGTGCATGCCATAATCCCATCGTGTGCGCGTCAGCGGGTCCGCGGGGCTGGGTCACGGCGGTGTGCGTGTGTGTAGCGTATGTGCGCAGGTGTGTATGGCGTGGTGGTAGAGCCACGTGAGCTAGCTAGGCAGGTGGATTAGCATTATGCTGCGGGCGGCCGCGGTGTGCGTGTTGGTGCGAGATGTGTGCGCGGCCGAAGCGCTCGCGTCAAGCATCTGAGTGTGGCGTGCATGTAGCTATCCAGTACTTAGTTCGTGGGCTCGTTAGCTGAACGCCAGGTCGTGTTGGTTATGCATGTATGCGTGAGACTACTTGAAGACTTGTAAGCTGGTTGCTTTGGCAAGGTGAATACAAGTGAGAAAAGGGCTGTATGTGCGGCCGGAAAAATTCGGTGTTTCTTCTACCTTCGTCCGGTGAGAATGAGGGTTGCGGCAACGACAAGGCCAACACAGAGATCAGATCAGCATCTGCCTCTTCACTCAGCACTGCCATGTCTTGATACCTGAAAGAGAGAGAGAGTAGTGCTGTAAAAATGGTGGTGAGAAGTTAGAACCCGACGTCTCGACCCATGTATGGTCGTGTACAGTGTAACTAACGTCCGATCCTCTGGATCAGCACGTAGTGTTAGGTTAGGTACGGTTTGGCAAAGACACGATACATATACGAACAGGTGATGCTGTACTAACTAAGACAACTCGAGTCATGCATAACCTATAGACATGTATCCTCACAAAAACAAAACCAGACTAGTCCTAGTTAGCAGAGCTCATGCATAACCTATAGTCATGTACCCTCACAAAAACAAAACCTATTCATGTAGATCTTAATAGGATGGTTCAGTAACTTAGTATCATGTTTTTTTCATTGCAAATTTTTGTAGATAGCTTACCAAGCTGATCGCTTGGTGTAACTTAGTACCATGTTAGTAAGTGCAAATTCACCGTTGTCGTCTTGCTCGTGTTGTTGAAGAGTACATGTCTTGGTAAGCCGGCTTTTTCCTATTTCAATTCTGTTTTCCTGAATCAAGGGAGTCAGAGAGGCACCCAAGGTCCATTGAGTCTCTTCCAGTGAAAAATATATGTTTGTTCAGTTGTTCATTTGCCGACTAGCCGAGTGCGACCAAGATTCAGTTCATAAAGTATGTATGATCCTAAGGGATCGACGATTTTCTTTATGCTATCCGTGCACATTTGACGAGCTTGCGCATGTTGCGATGTTTATTACACGTGACACTCCATTCCGTGTTGGTTCACATGACCCTATCCTCTTGTTCCAATAGAGGTTACTCGTACTTTCAAAACATCAACTAGAAACAAAGAGAAAATATTGTCGTATAACATTCTAGGGAGCCCTAGAATGTGATGCGAGCCCTGCTGCAGTGAGTAATGGTGGTGCTGGTTATAAGTAATGGTGGTGCCATTTAGTCCTAGGACACACGACATACTTGTAGGTACCAACTCTAGGACTAGTCTGGTTCCATGAAAAGAAGATGCATTCCAGCATGTAGGACACAAGACACTCCCGATCACTTGGGTTAGAATACTATATTGTGTTGTGTGTGGGTATGTATACCACTCCATCGATCCTCCTCCAAACATGTGGTAGCATAACTCTACAAGGTGGCACCCTTTTGTGCTCTTTACAATTAGGGCACCTTTGAAGAATAGAGAAAAGCTAGTGGCCTCGATAGTTGAAAAAATTAGGAATAGGAGGCAGCAGGAACGAGAGGGCGCCTTCATTCAAAAAGGTAGTGTTGGGATCAAGGTGAATGATGACATGAACCATTATTTCCATATGCATAAGGGCTTACGACAGGGGGATCCGATGTCTGCTGTCCTTTTCAACATTATGGCAGATATGTTGACAGTTCTTATCAGTCGGGCTAAAGAAAATGGCCAAGTAGGAGGATTTGTTCCGCATCTTCTGGATGGGGCGTGTCCATTCTACAATACGTGGATGATACGATTATTTTCATGGAGCATGATCTCGCAAAAGCTCAAAATATGAAGCTAGTGCTTTGTCTTTTTGAACAACTATCGGGTCTAAATATCAACTTTAACAAGAGCAAACTGTTCTGTTTTGGGAGGGCCAAAGAGGAACATGACGCGTGCAAACAGTTGTTCGGCTGTGAAATAGGAATCCTACCGTTCAGTTACCTAAGTATCCCTATTCACCATCGTAAACTTTGGAATAAGTAATGGAAATGCATTGAAGATCGATATGAAAAGAGGCTAAGCTGCTGGAAGGGCAAGCTTATGTCCTATGGGGGTCGGCTTGTGTTGATAAACTCGGTTTTGACTAGCTTTCCGATGTCCATTTTGTCTTTCTTTGAGGTTCCCGTATGGGATATTATTTTGATCAATCTCATTTTTTTCTGGCAATCGGATGAAGTTAAGACGAAATATCGATTGACTAGATGGGATATTATTTGCAGACCAGAAGACCACGGTGGGTTAGGGCTGAGAATTTAGAAGTTAAAAACGAATGCCTACTTAGCGAATAGCTGTTTAGGTTGTCTATGGAAACTGAGGGTACGTAGGTACAGATTTTGCGTAACAAGTACCTACAATCGAAGACATTGGCTCCGATTACTGTTAGACCAAATGATTCACCTTTATGGAAGTGGTTATTGAAGATAAAAGATACTTTTTTCAGAAGGTGAAATTTATCATTGGTAACGGTACTACTACAAGGTTCTAGGAGGATACATGACTAGGGGAGACGCCTTTGGCCACACAATATTCTACGTTATATAATATTGTACAATGTAAGGAGGCATATATGTGTTGCTACAGTATTTCAAACGACCACTTTGAATATTCAATGCAAGAGGTCCCTGGTGGGGGAGTGTTGGACCTCGTGGTTACACTTGGTGCGCAGGTTGATGAACGTTTAACTTTCGAACCAGCTGGATGCTATCCAATGGAAATTTACTAAGAATGGGAGCTTCTCGATGAAGTCTATGTACTTGGACCTAATTAATTCAGGGTCAATCCCAAAATCACTTCATATTTGGAAAATTAAAGTTGCGCCAAGGATTGAAATGTTCATGTGGTTTGTCCATAAAGAAGTGATCTTAACCAAGGATAACTTACTCAAAGGAAGATGGGTAGGTAGTCCTAGATGTTGTTTTTGAGGTCAGGATGAAAGTATATGACACCTCTTTCTCGAGTGTCCGTTAGCTAAATTACTATGGCGAACGATTCATATAGCCTTTAACGTTACTCCACCCACTAGCATTAACACGTTATTTGGGATGTGGCTAGATGGTGTGGAAATCAGGGGCGGAGCTACGGGGGGACAAGCGGGGGCCA
>NC_041392.1:41783185-41786498 GCF_002162155.2 Triticum dicoccoides
CCAACGTTTTATAGCATAATTTTTGTTCGATCAGGACTAGTTAGAACTAATTAGACCCCCCAATGGTGATCTCAAGCCCAGTAGCATATGTTTAGCCCACTAGCCCAACACGGAAGACAAAGAGGCAGGCAGGCCTGAGGTCTCCTAGACTCCTACGGAATAGGAATCGATCGACGCACGTAGTCACGCACGCACAACAGAAGAGACGCATCTCTCGGTCTCTCCCTCTCCCTCGTCCCTCCTGGCTCCTGCCGTCCTCCGTCCTGCGACTCCAATCAGCGCCGGCCAGGCCTGGCGCCGGCTCCAGCGGCGCAGACGGCCGAACCTGCAAGTGAGTCTTCTTTAATTCATGCTATGCAATTTATATGCCGGCGAACTGATCCGTACTACAGAAATTCTTGAGTTAGGTACTTAGGTTAAATGGGACCGGGGAAATTAGTGAAACTAATATCTTGTTTATCCTCACAAACATGTACTGCAAATTAGGCATGACACAAATTAGGCCTGCTCTTTTGTTTGGATTTATTGTCTGTTGTCACCGATCTGTATTTTTGTGTTTGTGTAGTCATGAAGAGGAAGACAATACTTTCTTTTTTTGAGAAGGTTGGATCAAGCTCCTGCCCTGGCTCCCAACCTGAACCTACTGCTATCGGTGTTGATGATTCCAACACAGCCGAACAAGGACAAAGTAGTGGACAGAGTAACACTCACACTCTTGATCAGAATATTTCAGCATCTGTAGAAGGTCCACAGCAAGAGACAGTTGTAACAACAGAAACATATTATATTAGAGACCCCGGCAAACGTCTTCAAATTTGGCAACTCCCTCCTGCCAAGCAAGATGAAGCTCAGCGTTTTTATATATCTGAGGGCGCATATCAACCGATCCTACAACCAGAGGAATACCCATTTGCTGGAACGGGTACTCATCGCCGTCGATTCCAGAAAGATTGGTTTACAAACCATTTTTGTTAGAGTATTCAACTGACACACATAAGGCATACTGCTTGCCTTGTTTCCTCTTTTCCAAAAAGCCAATTGGAAGGTGTGGCTCAGATATATTCATAGTCAAGGGATTTCAAAATTGGAAAAAGGTCAATAATGGGAAAGAATGTGCTTTTCTAACTCACATGGGTCGTGATCCTAACTCAGCTCATAACTTTGCTGTTAGATGTTTTGAAAATCTTAAGAATAGCATGTCTCGTATAGACAAGGTAATGATGAAGCAATGTGAGAAAAGAGTGGCAGATGCGAGACTAAGACTCAAGACTACAATTGATGCCATCAGGTAAGCATGACTTCTATATCTATTATGTTCCAAGTGGACTTGTTACTTGTAAATTCTATACTAAGCAATTGTTGCATCTACAGGTGGTTAGCATTTCAAGCGTGTCCCTTTAGAGGCCATGATGAATATGCGGGATCTAAAAACCGAGGTAATTTTATTGAGATGCTCAAGATTCTGGCGTCGTATAATAAAGAGGTCAATGAAGTGGTGTTAGAAAATGCTCCAAGAAATGCAAAGTACACTTGCGGAGAAGTCCAGAAAGAAATTGTAAGCATAATTGCTCGTAAAGTGCAGAAATCAATTAAAGAAGAAATTGGCAATCACAAGTTTTGTATAATGGTTGATGAAGCTAGGGATGAATCCAAAAAAGAGCAGATGGCGGTCGTTATTAGATTTGCCAATGAAGAATCAATTATTACAGAGCGCTTTCTTGATGTAGTGCATGTTAAAGATACTGCTGCAACAACTCTCAAAGACAAGATACTTGCTGTTCTAGCTTTCAATAACCTGAATGTGCAAGATATCAGGGGCCAAGCATATGATGGGGCTAGCAACATGAGGGGAGAGTGGAATGGATTGAAGGCTCTTATTCTTCGGGAGTGTCCGTATGCATACTACATTCATTGTATGGCTCATCAGCTGCAGTTAGCTCTTGTTGCAGCATCGAGAGAGGTGCATGAGCTACACAACTTCTTTCAGCATGCAAACTTTATAGTCAATGTTGTTAGTGCTTCTTCCAAACGCAATGATGAATTGCTAGCAAACCAGGCAGCTCAAATTGAACGAGAGATCGAACTAGGAGAACTTGATACTGGCCGAGGGGCAAATCAGTTAGGCTCTTTACAAAGAGAAGGAGACACTAGATGGAGCTCCCACTATAAATCAATCCAAAGCTTAAGAAAGATGTTTGCTGCTTCTGTTTCTGTTTTAAGAAGTATAGCAAGTGATCATTCGGTCTCACAATTTTCTCGAGGAGATGCTGTTGGTGCTCTTAGAATTCTCATCTCATTTGATTTTGTGTTTATTCTGCATCTAATGGAAAAAATCATGAAGATCACTGATGTGTTGTGTGTAAGACTGCAAACTAAATCTTTGGATATTTTGAATGCTTTGGATTGTGTGTCCAACACAAAGGTGCTGCTTGCTGACTTGAGAGAAAATGGTTGGGAATCTCTTCTTGAAGAGGTTAATTCTTTTTGCCTGAAGCACGAGATTGATATTCCGGATTTTAATCGCAAGTATGCACCTTTTCCCAACTCTGTACTTAAGATTATGTTACATATTTATTACCTAGTGAAACTAATTCTTATGTATATTATTATTAGGTACGTTGATGTGACCAAATCCAGAAACAAGCATGACAACACCACAACACTCCATCACTACAAAATGGATGTATTTAATGTTGCCATAGACCAACAATTGACAGAGTTAGATGATCGTTTCAGTCTTCAAGCGACAGAGCTTTTAAGCCTTTGTGCATCATTGGATCCAAGACGTGACACATTTGACAGATCAAGAATATGCATGCTAGTTGAAAAATTATATCCTGCAGATTTTTTTTCTCAAGAAAGAGCTCAGTTGGAGTGCCAGCTACCACATTTTCAACTTGACACATGCAATCATCAAGAACTGAAAATGTTACCATCACTTGCAGCTTTGGCACATGGTCTGGTCAAAACAGGTAAATCATCTATGTATCCAATGGTCGACAGGTTATTACGATTAGTAATAAATCTCCCGGTGTCGACTGCAATAGCAGAGAGAGCATTTTCAGCTATGAAACTTGTCAAGACTCGTCTTCGAAGTACAATGGGTGATGATTTTCTTCGACATTGTATGATAATCTACATCGAGAAGGATATAGCGTCAAAGTTTAGTTCTGATGAAATTATAGACATATTTGATCTTCTTGGTTGTCGCAAAGCCGATTTCAAACTAATAGAGATGTAACTTCTTTGCATTGTTTGATTGACCGTATGGTCTGTACCGAACCATGAAAAATTAGTATCATCTTTACAATGC
>NC_041392.1:41786813-41797318 GCF_002162155.2 Triticum dicoccoides
CCCAACCTCAAATTCTGGCTCCGCCCTTGGTGGAAATTCATATTGTGAGACACATTCGGCTTGGGATATGTGCACTCTTGCGGGCTATATGGAACTGCAAAAATGATACAATTTTTAACCGGATAAACTTTACTAACTTTTTGCAGGTTATTTACCGGGCTACTGCTTGCATTCATATGTTGTCGCCACTCACTCCTGCGGATTCCAGGGGACTTTTGGATACTGGGTGCAACCGGTTGGAGATGGCAGCACGAGCTATCTTCAACTGATTTCGATGGCGAGCTCATAATAGGCTAGGTGTATAGGCATCGTAGCCTATTTTTCGCCGGATGTGGCATCTTTGACTTTTGCTTTTTACTTCAATTTGGCTCCTTTTGTGAGCGTTCTTCGGATCTCATACTTGGTTTACGTTCGTTCGTTTAATAAAATGACTGCATACATCTTTCTGATGCAGAGGCTGAAGGCATTCCCCCTTTTTAAAAATAAAAAAATGCAGGAACGAGAGGACATTTGCTAATAGTAGCTAATGGCCAGACGCGATTTGAGTCTGCCCTCGTTCCTCTGATGCTAGTATAGTGCATGTCTGACATACTGGTAGCGTCTCGCCACACATGTTCACTTATTAACTGAAATCCTACTGGAATGTAATGACAAGCTGAACTAGGGGTCCTCGTGTTTCCCAAGAGAGATCATTAGCACTAAAAAAAGAACAAATACAACACAAGTGCCTAGTCTGCTTCTCCTCAACCAACCAGCTACCTAAGGATTTCCTTGACCAGAGGAAAGGACCGGCCGTCGCCCAGCACCCATCGACATTCTTCAAGTTCGAGCTTTGAGCCTTTGTCAACGTCCCAATTCCCTACATCAATAACTCAGTGGCTTTCAAATATGTTCTGAAAACGCATTTTCTGTACATGCTTCAGAATTCGGTTAAAACCAAAAACTTAACCGAGAATTTGGTTAACCAAAAATTCGGTTAGCTTGTTGGCGCAACCCTATAATTACCTCTCTCTCACACTCGCTCGGACGTAGATGGAAGGAGAGGGACACAGATATTTCCGGCGCACATACGCCCCGCCGCACGAACGGCGCCTCGGCCGCACAAACGGCCTTATTTTACTGGACACAAATCCCGGACGCGGCAACACACCGCAGCCTACCCAGAGGAGCTCTCTCACAGCCGACCGGGCGCATACCACGGTCCCGGCGGAGACTACCTCATCTCTAGCTCCTAGGCTCGGCTCATACCGGCGCATTTTACATCAATACACGGGATGGGCTTTTATAGCCAAGCCACACACACCAGCACCCGCACTCACACGACCCAGCCACCACACCGGCCACTAACCCATGCATGCACCATCGCACTCGGCCACTAACTCAATTAACTTGGCCGGCACTCACGCACTAGCTAACAACATTATCCAGTTGATCTAATCCATGCACTAACTAACCCCACGCGAGTCACGCGCACACCACGTAGCTAGCTCCAACAGATCGCAACAGCCTCTGTGCATGCAGCTCCTTCACGTCAGGAACGCGAGCATGGACTCACGCCGACACACACCCTGTGCCCACCATGAACCAGAACTGTCGCGTTGACGCCGGTCACCACCGCACAGGCACGGGCATGGCTTATTGCCAACATTTTGTGCCTATTTTCAGGGCCGTCTCCAGGAATTCGGGGCCCTAGTGCAGAACCCGAAATGAGGCCCTAGAATTTTTAGAATAGATGATTTGTTTACGAAAGAAATATGAACGAATTCAAACACTCCATGAGTTAAAGGTCTACCAAGATAACAAAATGAAAAAAGGGATTGAACCCTGAATTTTGAACGAGCAACTAGCTTGGAAATCTTGGTGTGTGACAACTTAATCAACAAGCCTATTATTTATATTCCCTAGAAAAACTGGATTGATGAATTGATGCATCTGCACACCCATATATTCCCTAGAAAAACTGGATTATGAACCGTCTCATATAATTATTCAGATTGGTTATTCAGTTTGAGCACCTCAATCGGTTCATCTCCGTGAGGACAAAATAGTCTAAATTAATTAGGGATTTAGTTTGAGCGCACCTTGTGGATAGATCGGTGATGCCCTCACCTTTTCTCGGCCACCGGCGGCCAACAGAATGGTGAAAAGAATTATCCATGCCGGTAGGGCTGTGGGTCGTTTCTCCGGCAACGCCGCTACCCTCCGGACGGCGCCGTACTGGAGTCAGTTCATCTCCGTGAGGGCCTTTTCCTTACCCGAGCAGATCGCGCGGAGCTAGATGGATAGTTGCTTGTTTTTTTTAGCAGAGCTCGAGATAGATTTATCGATCGACCGGCAGGGTGTGTGGATCGGCACTAAGGGAAAGCCTCATTTCGGGAGTCCAGAGTGCATAGGCCTAATTCTGTTCTTGCTGTGAAAACATGACCCAAAACAAAGAATATACTACTAGATGCTGGCCCAAAATCGGGAGCCCTTGGAATTTGGGGGCCCTGTGCGGTCGCACAGCCCGCACAGACCCCTGGACGGCCCTGCCTATTTTGGTTTCTAGATTTGCTAACCGGATTCACAAAAGAAGACCGAACAGTTGAAACCAAACTTTTGGTTTCTACCGAACACCCAGGCTTACTAGCAAAGTTGGCTTGTACGCCATGCAATCTGCTCTTGTAATCAGGTAAGATTGATTAGTGCGTTGGTCTCCAAAGTAGTAGTGTCCGGGTAGGAGTATTGCTAGGAGTTCAAGTACTAGTCCATGTACGTGTCTTAGTAGGTTTCATGAACTGTGTCAAGGCCGAGTGGGTTTGCGTCATGGCTGGTACGTGTATATATATGTACAACCCTGGACGTAATTTGTAACACCAAGAAAAGAGAAATAAAGAGGAAATGGAAAGACACAACAGGTGCCTTCGGTAAAAGTTTTTTTTTGAGCATCAGTACAGACACAAGCGCTCATATACACGCGCATACCCTCACCCCTATGAACGCATACACGCACACCCTACCCCTATGAGCACCTCCGAAAGACTGAGCCGGCATATCATCTTGAGATTTACGAAGTCACCGTAGGCGCCTCGTCGTCGACGGGAACGTCTCCTCCCACTGAAAGCGCATCGCCGGAAATCCTGAAATAAATCCAGAAATAATGCGAGTACCAGGATTTGAACCCTGGTGGGTTGGGGATACCACTGTCCATCTAACCAACTCAACCACAGGTTGATTCGCTTCGGTAAAAGTTTTTGTATGTGTGTGTTCATCGATTTTGATGTGTTGGTTTCGAGGGCGTAATTCCAACATGCTCCTGCCGCTGTCTGCGGCGCTCATGGCCATCCTCGGCCTCCCCGATGCATAGGAGGTGAGTGAGCATGGATCGCAGCCACCGGTGCCAGCAAGGAGTTCTGTGGATTCCAGCAGGGAGTGCGACAAGGGTGGAAGGGAGCAACATGTCAACGCAAGGAGGGAGGAGGGGATTTTTCTTTTATTTTCATGTTTTCCTAGGTAGGCCCGCATGTGTTTTTTTTAGGGGTAAACCTGCCGCTGCTTTATTGACTAAGTAAAGTTTGGAATATCATCCGAGATTACATGTAAAATAAAATGAGGGGGAGTCTGAAGCCACAGCTCCGATCTCTCCTCTCCTACACCTACTCTCGCAAGCTTATGCGCAGCGACGTTGGCGGACCGCCTAACACAAGAAACTTTGAACTCTAGTACCGAGTTGAGCATGTCCTTGATTTCTTGTAGCCATGGACCAACTGCAGACAAAACCTTCTCCTTCTGGAGAATCATATTCACCAATGCTTGGCAATCCAGCTCGACATGGATCCTTTCCGCTTGCATATCAACTGCCAGCTGAATAGCATGCTTACACGCGAGGGTTTCCACTGCTTCTGGATCAGCTATGTTTGGGAACAGATGACAAAAGTCAGCCCGGAACGCTCAATCGTGATCGCACACATACAAAAACTTTTACCGAAGGCATCGTTGACGGCGGCATCCGTGTGACAGACTTGTGTCCCCAGGCTCGCTCGGTTGTTTGTTAAGGCGGACACTCTCGTCGGTGCGGAGCACACGAGATTGTTAACCAGCGGTTGCCTCTAGTTTTCTTGGTCAACGACAACCGGAAAATAGTGGATTCATTATTGATGGTTGGCGGGTCAAGTTTCCACCTCCAACGTTGTTGCACTGTAACTAGAGTAAGATCCATCCATCGCCTTTATTTCTCTCTCTTCAACCTAGCCATGAGGAGCTCAGCGCTCGCACCGGCCGCGCTAAACGCATTGCTGGGCCATCGGGCGGCGTCGCTGTTGGTTAGGCTGGCGCCGCGGCTAACGCGAACTTGATGGCATAGCGGCACCGTGGCAGACCTTGTGTGCGCCACTTATGCAGCCTATGCCACCGAGGGGCACAGGCCGCCCGTCCCTACCGCCACTCATGCCTCCAGCGGCTGCTCGTGAATGTAAAGGTGGAGCGATCCTATGACATGTCTTTGTAGAATGATTTAGTATCCCTATATTTCTTAGTATGACTTGGTACAAAACCACCATCATCATCTGGCGTGTGTTGTTGAAGAGTACATACTTTTGTAATCACTTTTTTCATCTTTCTTTTTAATTTTTCTCAATACAGGGACTCAAAGAGGGACCCAAGGTCACTTGAGTCTCTTCCATTGAAAAATAAATGCGTGCTCAATTGCTCATTCGCCAAGTAGGCAACTATTTGAGTGCAACCCGCATGCCTTTTTGTGAAATATGTACGATCATGACAAATTGGAGATTTTCTTATGCCTACAGCATGGGCACATTTGATGTACTCGCTCATGTTTGATGTTCAATACACCTGACACACCATTTCGTGCTACATGATCTTTCGTTTTCTTCTTCTAGAGGTCAACTGTAGTTCCAAAAAGAGATGCGCGCACAGAAAGTAGAAAGAAAGAGGTATCCTACAACATACTACTGATAGTGAGCCGACAGATAACTTGTGCGCAATGGCACTTGACAATCCCGATATGGCACCGGCCTCACTGCGGTGAGTTGCCAGTGCAGATCTAGGCCCACACCACATAATTGTAGGTGCGGATTCTAGGACTACTTTTGTTCCATAAGAAGGAGAAGCATTCATCAAGCATGTAGGACACAACACAAGACACTACCGATCAATAGATCCTTAGCCCAAGCACACCATGGCATCTATGCCTACAAGGTGATGACATTCTTTGCTCCTTACAAATAGGTCACCTTTGAGGAATAAACAAAAGTTAAGTGAGATGCATGCCACCTCACTTCCTATGATTTTCCTATTCCTATGATATTCCTACCCTATGAACCAAAGGAGGCCTTAGTGGCCTTGATAGAGGAAACACTGAGGAATAGGAGACACCAGAAACAGGAGGACTGTTGCTAAGTTTAGATAACAATCATACGTTCTTTGATCCTGCATAGCTTGTTTACTTGCATCCTCGTGCATGTCGAACATACCGGCAACTTGTTGGCGCACATGTTCACTTATTAATTGAAAGCCTACTGGAATACAATGCCAACACGAACTAGTGGTCCTGATGTTTCCCTAGAGATCATTAGAACCTCAGACAACAATCTATCCAGAACAACCATTAATTACTTAATTTGATTCCCCTCAACCAACCAGCCACCTTGGGATTTTCTGTACAAGATATATATGGTGATGAGATCATTAACCACTGACCACTCTCAGTTTGATGTCTCTTAGTGTGGTCTCCTATGACATACTCCCTCCATTCCGAATTACTCGTTGCAGAAATGGATATATCTAAATGTATTTTTTTTAGAGAAAAATCTAAATGTATTTTAGTTCTAGATACATCCATTTCTGCGATGAGTAATTTGGAACGGAGGGAGTAGTAGATATTTAGATACAATGATGCAGTGTATTTTAGTGTTGTATCTAAAACAAAATTTATTTGTATTAACTTGGTTTCTTTAAATTTGAATTAGCGGGAAACCCTTGCATAAAAAAGAAACATTCATTTAACTGGTTTTGATATTACAATAGCATTTCAACCATGTTTCTTCACATGCACAACCATCTATACTTTGTGGCATGCTATATTGATTTCTTATATGATTCTTTTTCATAAATATACACATGATTGGATCGCTAGGTGATGGCGGAATCCATCATGGGTAGGCCCATGCCAAGGATTCGACCCAACAATCCCTGACGGCTTGAGACTCTCTCTGAAAGAACAGTTGGCTAGGCCAGCATCGATACACCCATCTAGCTGAACATAACAAAGTCACCACCCGCCAATACTTCACAACTCGAGACGATGGTTGCGCAGCTCCGAAAGAGGCAAACTGACAGCTCCAAAGGGATCCCACCCGCCACCGTCCCCTCAGGAATCCACTCTCGGTTTCCTTTTATATCTAGAGAGAGCGCGCAGGGGCGCAAGCAGAGCATGGGATGGCCACATCTCAGTAACCACGTGACATAGAGGAGGTCCGGCGGAGATACTATTGGGGCCCGTGGGGGTGGGGCCGACGACGTCTATCAACGAGGTTTCGAGGCAGTGGTGAAGGGCACAAATAAGGAAGGCGATCGACGGCTGAGAGGAGAGGCGACGTTGAGGGGAGGTCCTGTTGGCTCATCAGGGGACTGGGAAGAGGTCGACCAGGAAGGACGAGGTGTGAGGCAGGTGGAGAGGCGGTGGTGACCAACGTTGGAGATTGAGAAGAGGAGGAGGGGAGGAGCCCAAAGGAAGTGGTGAGGCACGGGGCTCAAGGAAAGGGAGATGACTGGTAGTAGTTAGGTTTCACTGCTTGGCTCGTCCACACAACATTTTCCCACACGTAAAACTGAAAACAAACCATCTCGTTTCCTGGACCCAAGCTAGCCACACGTGCTATTCACTTGTGTACCTTTTTCGAGTGTGTCAGACAAACTACTGTCCGACCGAAAGAAGCCACGTAACTATGCAACAGTAAATTAATCGGATGACAGGAAAAGGGTAGCACACGCAATTGTCGTGAAACGGTGGGTACTCCATTCTTTAAGGCCTCCTTTGGTTTGAAGGAATTTCATAAAAAAATTAGAGGATATGAATCTTATAAGAATTTTTTCCTTTAGAGCCCTTTAGTTTATGGGGATGGATTCCTATTTTTAAATAGGATTTGTTCATATCCTCCATATTTCAAAGGAAAATAAAAATGAGCCTAGACTCAATGGAAAATTTCTTTGGTGTGAACCAAATGACATCTTGTTTCCTATTCCTACTCATAGGATTTGAAATAGATAACATCTAATTCCCTACAAATTTCCTATTTCTATGATAATCCTATCATATGAACCAAAAGAGGCCTAAAGGAGTAAATTTATTGGACAGGAATCAATGCACATGGACATAGAGTTTCTCCACTCGAGCTCTAAAGCACCACCATGTATAGTAAAATAAAAAAAATAGTAGAAAGATTCCAAAATTTCAGATTTTTTGGAAACGAACAATGTTGAATTATCTTCATGCGTGCAATTTTTTGTGATAAAATCACATTCATGCAGGTCCGGGGAAAGAATAACAAAATCTATGCTCCTAAAAGACTATTTTTGAAAACATTATGTTAGCTCGTCACTAAAATTTGCATGCATGTAGAAAACTAAGAAATGTTTGTTGTAGAAAAATTAAAGTCTTTTGAATTTTTTCTATTTTTCAGAGTTTACTGTCTAACCACTAGTAGAAAAAGGGTCAAATGTGAAGCACATTAGTGGCGGTTTGAATTCGAGCCGGCACTAATGTGTCCATTAGTGCCGGTTCCAACGGCTAGGCGGGCGGGCATCATTAGTACCGGTTCGTGGGCAACCTTTAGTACCGGTTCATGCCACGAACCGGTACTAATGAGGCAGTGCAGCTGTGGTCAGGCTGGAGCCCCCACGAAGACCTTTAGTACCGGTTCATGGCATGGACCGGTACTAGAGTTTCTTAGTAAGCTGATTTTTAGTCCCACCTCGCCAAGAGAGAGGCAGTATGAACGGTTTATAAGCCGTGAGTGCAGAGACAATGACGAAGAAGCGCAATGCTTACCTGCACGTTGATTAGCTTCAAGCCTTTTGGAATAGCATAGATTGCACTGAGCTATGTGCAGTGCAGTCTACACTATTCCGAAAGGCTTGAAGAAAATTAACCGGCATTGCACCTCTTTTTTTATTTTTAATAACTTATTTGAACTCCAGACTTCTTATGTTCCGTATGCAGCATTCAAAGCGACGTCATCAACTTCCAACATGTTCTGACATCATTTGTTGTTTTTCAGTCATTTACCGAATTGTTTAAAGAGCTAAATGACCGTGAAATTGAAAATCTCTACAAAATAAACTGTGAAAATGTTGAAATTTAGCATGGTATCATCATTTCACCCGCATAGCATGTGCGAAAGAGTAGAGAGGGTCACGGCAAAAACTGGACGCACTTCGTGTACAAATTGGACAATCTCTTTTGGAGTATCAGGGTTTCGGCCGAGAACTCATCTGTTACACGGGCACTTCAATGTTTTTTAAACTTATTTGAACTCCGGACTTCTTTTGTGTTCAGTATGCAGCATTCAAAGCGACGTCATCAATTTCCAACATGTTCTGACATCATTTGTTTTTCAGTCATTTACCGAATTGTTTAAAGAGCTAAGTGAACGTGAAATTGAAAATCACTACAAAATGAACTGTGAAAATGTTGAAACTTGGCATGGTATCATCATTTCACCTGCATAGCATGTGCGAAAGAGTAGAGAGAGTCACGGCAAAAACTGGACGCACTTCGTGTACAAACTGGACAATCTCTTTCGGAGTATTAGGGTTTCAGACAAGAACTCATCTGTTACACGGGCACTTCAATGTTTTTTAAACTTATTTGAACTCTGGACTTCTTTTGTGTTCAGTATGCAGCATTCAAAGCGACGTCATCAATTTCCAACATGTTCTGACATCATTTGTTGTTTTCGGTCATTTACCAAATTGTTTAGAGAGCTAAATGACCATGAAATTGAAAATCACTACAAAATGAACTATGAAAATGTTCAAACTTGGCATGGTATTATCATTTCACCCGCATAGCATGTGCGAAAGAATAGAGAGGGTCACGGCAAAAACTGGACGCACTTCGTGTACAAACTGGACAATCTCTTTCGGAGTATCAGGGTTTCGGACGAGAACTCATCTGTTACACGGGCACTTCAATATTTTTAAACTTATTTGAACTCCGGACTTCTTTTGTGTTCAGTATGCAGCATTCAAAGCGACGTCATCAATTTCCAACATGTTCTGACATCATTTGTTATTTTTCGATCATTTACCTAATGGTTAAGAGAGCTAAATGACCGTGAAATTGAAAATCACTACAAAATGAACTCTGAAAATGTTAAAACTTACCATGGTATCATCATTTCACCCACATAGCATGTGCGAAAGAGTAGAGAGGGTCACGGCAAAAACTGGACACACTTCGTGTACAAACTGGACAATCTCTTTCTGAGTATCAGGGTTTCGGACGAGAACTCATCTGTTACACGGGAACTTCAATGTTTTTTAAACTTATTTGAACTCCAGACTTCTTTTGTGTTCAGTATGCAGCATTCAAAGCGACGTCATCAATTTCCAACATGTTCTGACATCTTTTGTTGTTTCCAGTCATTTATCTAATTGTTAGAGAGCTAAATGACTGTGAAGTTGAAAATCACTACAAAATGAACTCTGAAAATGTTGAAACTTGGTATGGTATCATCATTTCACCCGCATAACATGTGCGAAAGAGTAAAGAGGGTCACAAAGAAACTAAATATAGAAAAAAAAACTACTCGGAAATAAATAGAAGAAAATAAATAAAGCAGAAAAGAAAAAGAACTATATAAAAAATTTACTCAAAAATAAATAGAAGAAAATAAATAATGCAGAAAAGAAAAAACTATATAAAAAAATTACTCAAAAATAAATATAAGAAAATAAATAATGCAGAAAAGAAAAACTATATAAAAAATTTGTTGGGGCGCTACCCAGTGGGTCTGCCAGACCTAGGGTGTGCAAATGCAGACTCACAGGACAACGCGCCATAGTTAGGCCTAGAAGCCTGCTATATAGAGAAGTTCAAAGGAGCAGCCGCGACTGGGTTTATAAACCAGTGCAGCTGCCCTTCGCTCGGCGAGGTGGGACTAAACATTGTGCACCATCGGTGGCAGCGCACAACCATTAGTACGGGTTGGTGGCTCCAACCGGTACTAATAATTGGGCCTTTAGTACCGGTTCGTGGCACGAACCGGTACTAAAGGGGCCGTTTCCCGCCCCTGGCCTGGCGAAAATTGGCCTTTAGTACCGGTTGGTGGCTCCAACCGATATTAAAGGCCCCTCCTATATATATGACACTTACGAAAAATTCAGTTTCATCGACCACTACTTCTTCTCGATCCAACTTCTTCGCGCGACATCGCCGCCGTCGCCGCGCCGTCGCCCATCACGCGCCGCCCTCGCCGGCCCCGCCGCCCGTCGTCGCCGTCACC
>NC_041392.1:41797898-41801199 GCF_002162155.2 Triticum dicoccoides
GCTTAGTTGAATTAATAGAACTAGTTTATTTAATTAAATTAATAGAACTAGTAAGTGTTTAATGTTCCACCTATATATGACCATATGTTAGATATTAATGTCAAATGTTAGATGAATTAGATATAAATTATATGTTAGATATATATTTAATTTAGTTATATGAGATTTCATTATCTAATTAACATTTTATTATATAGAACTAGCTACCTTATTTTTAGTAAGAAAATTAATAGAACTAGTTTAGTTGAATTAGTTGAATTAATTAGTTGAACTAGTTAGTTGAATTAGTTCAATTAATTAGGTATATTTTTCGTAAGTGCTTAGTTGAATTAGTTTAATTAATTAGTTGAACTAGTTGATTTAACAGAATTAGTTGAATTAATAGAACTAATAAGTGTTTAATGTTTCACCTATGAACATAGGAATGTCGTCTGACGACGAACACGATTTCATTATGTGCGAATACTGCGAAGACCAGCGCGGCCTGTGCGGCAGAAATTTTCTAGTTGATGATAGACGCTTCAGCATCAAACTGGATGAGAACTTCGAAGTGGATACAGTAAGTCACAACGACAAGTCTTTTTTCGTAATTAAGCATGACTTATGCTTCATTTTCTTCCACTTTTAATTTTAATTTTTCACTATTCTACTAGCGTATCCCCTGCCATGCAAGGAATTTTGTCTTGGATAGGATAGGTTTCAGTCCTAACAAAACCGTGGAGGTAAAAGGAGTTTTCTTGAAGACCGAGTATGGTTATACCTTCAACGTCAAATTATACAATGCAGACACATACACCTATTTTGAATGCAAAACTTGGCAAGCACTATGCAAGGCTTATGCATTTGAGCCTGATATGGTTATCACCTTTGATATTCGTCCGGAAGATGATATTGAAGGTAATAGAGACATCTGGGTCGATGTGCAGACGCCTCCAGTTCTACCATTATGTGAGTTTCTCAACCATATTTATGTCTTCGATATATTTGAACCAGTTGAATAATTAATAGATCTCAATTTATATTGACAGCTTACTTTCAATCAAGCAAACATGTCCGACGCTTGGTAGACAGGACCATCCACTGTCCCGGGGCTGAACTAAACTGCGAGGAGACAAGTCATTATGTTTCATGGCTTGAGGATCTTGATGTTGTCAAGACAAAAAAAATTCCTGCACTTAGAAATGTTAGTACTTAAAACATGCGACCAATAGTGTTCGTACTGAACTACGGTCGCATATATTTAGAAAAGATGGTAAGATTTCTTCTATTTCTCATCAGTGCATCTTTTGCATACATTATTTTTTAAGCTAAACTTCATTGCTAAATATATTACTATACAATGTTCTTCAACAGGGACTCCCGATGAATGTTGTGCCTGATTGGATCGAGACTAAAGGTACCATGAATATTGTTAGCTTACGGCCAAGATATCCTACAATGCACTTTAGTGCATTCAAGATTTCTAATTGCGAGGAATGCTTAATAGTAAAAGACTGGAGCAAAATTGTGAATGATCACAGAAAAGTACTAGGGGGCTGCAATCAGAAGCGCAACCCACGATTAGGAGACAGGTTCATCTGCATGCTCCAATATGATGAATCAGCAAAGCTATACATGTTCTATGCTATTTTACCTGAGAGAGCAGCAAGAGTGATTAATTAGCTAGTTCATGCTCTTAGTACTTGTCCTCTCATGTCCGTGTTCTTCGTCCTGAACTTAATCTCAAAGAGTGATTTGCTTTTGTGGTGTTATGAACGCTTATAATATCATTACCATGTTGAACTTGATGATATCTTTGCTTCTGGTACAAGTGAATGTTTCTTCTTTAAGCTAGTGTTGGTGGTGATTAGATAGCGGTAATGACTATATGATGATTAAGTAGTGGTAATGAGACGACTATTATATGATGATTTTTAGCTGCTATGAAAACTATTGTTGGTGATGATATATATGATGCAAGAGGTTTTATATTAATATGATGATGATGATGATGAGTTATTATATCATTTATGAAAGAAACTGTATATTAGTTTCAACTGGATGAATTCTAGATAAGTGATCAAGTATATGCCATATCCATATTTCCTCGATCACTTAATTAGGTGATCAAGTATATATAATATGGATATGCATGACATATACTTGATGATTTAGCTAGAATCCACATGCATCCAGTCAAACTAACCTGCGGTACATTCACCTAATAATTTAACAACTCATTATAATGTAAACCAATCACTAAATTGAATAGAAAACACAAAATTAAAGTAAAAATAAAAAATAAAACCAAAACACACTCAAACATTTAGTACCGGTTGGTGTTACCAACCGGTACTAATGTCCTACGCGCCCACGGAGCTGACTCGTGCCACGTGGTTGCCCTTTAGCACCGGTTCGTGCTAAACCGGTACTAAAGGGGGGGGGGGGGGGCTTTAGTGCCCACAATTTAGTGTCGGTTACCGAACGGCACTAAAGGGCCTTACGAACCGGTGCTATTGCCCGGTTCTGCACTAGTGAACCAGGATCATTTGAGGCTTTGAGCCCGACATTAAAAGAACACTTTCGATAATTGTACTCCTTTTAATCATGTAATAATCTTCCCCGTGTTTGTGCACCCATATAAACTACTTCTCCATCTTCACTCATGTATACCTTGGTATAAAATCCTCTCCGTAAATGTAGTGGCCGAAACACCCATTCTGCTACTATCATTTGAACATGCCATGTATCGGAAGGTAGGGGGAGCTAACTAGGGACGTCCGCTAACTAGAGGGATGGAGAGACAAGAGTAGGACAAAAAATAGTATATAAAGAACATTATTGAATAGGTGGCACCAAGAATGAATGAGAGATGTCTATAAAGAACACTATTGAATCGGAGGAAAAAGAAGACTGTTGCTAAGCTTAGATAACAACCATACGTGCTTTGAATTTGCACTCCTTCTCAAGCTGCCACTTTACAGGATATGTGACATACGGTAACATGCAATGCCAAGATAAACTCGTGGTTCGGGTGTTTCCCAAGGGATCATTAGCATCTCGAACAAGAAACAATCCAGGACAAACTCTCAGTACATTGCTTCCCCTCGATCAACTAGACACCTCCGGATTTCCTTGTCAAGATATATATGGCGATGAGATCACTAACCTGAGACCACTCCCGATGCGATGTCTCCTAGCAGTGGCGGAGCCAGAAACTAAATATAGAGAGGGCCAAAACATGTTATATAATGTTAGAGGGGGCCAAATCACCTAAACCTAGCTAATTTTGTCTGAAAAATGAAAGATTAGAAATACATAT
>NC_041392.1:41801510-41826393 GCF_002162155.2 Triticum dicoccoides
GGGGGCTTGGCCCCTGCCAGTACCCCCCTGCCTCCGCCACTGTCTCCTAGTGTGGTCTCTAATGACATGGTAGATATTTGGATACAATGCTGCATTGTATTTTAATGTTGTATCTAAAGGAACATTTGATTGCACAAACTTGCATCTATTATATATAAAAAGTGTTTGACGGGTTTATTAGTAAAAAGATAAATAAGTTAAAGATTACAACAATAACTAGAAACATCTGGTCGTTGATTTCGTGGACCCATAACTTAAAATACGCAATTGATGGATTAGATCTAAGAGCGCTCCATCTTGAAAAAACTGCAGCTATCTTTAGCCTGTGTGCGGCTCAATCCTAAAATATAAATTAATTAGGTGCAGTTCTGAGATTTTAAATATATAGCGTTACCTTACGTACATGCATAGGAGATAGGACTCTCTTTAGAAAAATATAAAATTTACAATACATGCATAGAACTTTTCTAAAAACATAAAGCTACATGCATGCATGCATGACGTGGGCATATTGCTTTCTACTCCCTCCATTCCTAAATATTTGTCTTTTTAGACATTTCAAATGATTACTACATACGGATGTATATAGACATATTTTAGAGTGTAGATTCACTCATTTTGCTTTGTATGTAGTCACTTGTTGAAATGACTAGAAAGACAAGTATTTAGGAACGGGGGGAGTATATGCGTACATGCATACATGCTAATATGGATGCATAAAGAAAAAAATATGCATGCATTTCCGCTAGACAGGACCAGGACTAATACCTCTCAATATACTTCACGCATTCTTACTTATATATATGGACGCATGAAAATATTTGCAGTAACTCGATCGAGTCCTCTGGTCATGTTGTTATGCTATAGTTCCTCCGGATATATTCCCTATACAGCGCTTCAGTGTCTCTTCCACCAGTGTGGAGCGAAGCGACCAAACGAAGATCTAATTGGTAAATTTATCCACCATTGCAATATGATGGGAATATTCCGTCTTTGACTCTTACCCATTATTCAAGGCCACACATGTCATGCTATATCCATGGACGAATGGATCAATCATCCATGCATAGATTTATGTTAACACAATAGAGAAGTCAATTTTTCCTATATTTTCATGTCGAACGCAACATTTTGGAATTTAAGATAGGCACAACTTGTATATCTTACACATGTCTTACAAACATTTATCTAATTACAGATGCATGGATGTGCATGCGATTATATATACTCTACACGAGATACACCGTAAATGAAAAATGATCAGAAAGCTTAGAACGTAAAATAGAATGTAAATAAAAATAAAATTTCTCAAAAGTACACAATTTCTGTTGTGCCAAACATTCCTGAATAAGTACCTTTGTGGTGTGCCAAAAAATAGACAAAGAAAAATAAGGAAGTATATAAAAACTGAAAGGTGGGGACTAAGTAACTTGATAAGTACCTATTATATATTAAGAGTACATTAAAGGCTAACCAAAAAATTAAAAATGCTTTACAAACTCCCAACATCTAACCATTGATTTTTAAAGATAATTTCCATTAATAAATCCTGACCAACCTATTTCACAAACCCTATCCACCACCACACGCAGTACTGCGTAATGTGCCCAATCGAAAAAAATGCCCCAAAACAAGCCATAGCACCAAGTGTAAAAGCATCACACCGATGTCTCTTCCATATCCCTCGCGGCAACCATTCATTGTCTCTATTGTTTTGGGGCAGCTTACCAGGGCAATGGGGCAACAGTGAGATTGATGGAGCCTCTCCACTGGCTGACCATGTGTCTTCACTGTCATACCATAGTTCTCTTCCCTCTGGTATCCCTTTGCTGTTGCCATCCTCTCTACATGTACACAGGAATCTAGCCGAGCTAACATTGGTTATGCTTAGTTCTTACTGCACGTCAAAGAAAATAAAATGAAGCATGACAGTTTCAATGGATATGTATAATATTTAAATACACTCTAACTATCTTTACCTACTAATAAACCACCGACCGCTTCTGATCGTACGTCGTCAGCAATTTTGCAGAAAAGCCCCTGAAGTTTTAAGCAATCAACCCGCAATCCTCAATATAAGTCGGCCGAGAGAGAAAGGAAAAAAAAATAGCCCAACCACCGCACGACGCTGCCTCCTCGATCCCATCTCGACCTCCAGCCCCACCCCGCCTCACCGCGCGCCGTCCTCCGCTGCCGCTCGCCGCCCGTCCCCGCAGCCGCCACCTCTTGCCCCGCCCCGCCCCGCGCCGCCTCACCGCGCGCCGCCGCCGCGCGTTGCCCGCCCCCACCGCCACAGCGTGCCGCCGGCCGCGCTCGCAGCCGCCCCGCTCGGCGCACCCACCTCGCTCGAGGTTGGGCGAGCGGGAAGTAGAGTTCGGGACGGCGGATCGGAATCCATCGACCGATTCTCTCTTTCTCTCCTCTCCCTTGGATTCCTGGAGGTGGTGGATCAATCTTGCCTTCGTGGTGGCGGCAGAACGAGCGCAGTGAGATCAGGTGGACTTGCTTCTGGTAATCTCAGTTTTGTTAGTAGCAAGTGGTCAATTTAGTGTTCATTGGCAACAAAAAGAAGTGAATGATATCATGCCATAGTTTAGTGTTGCTTCCCGGTCCTGGATAGATGATGTATTGTACTTCTGCATAAGCTAGGAAATCTACAAATTGATTATCTGTAAACTATTTGTCCATACTTCTCCAAGATCTGAACATATACCATCTTTGCTGATCGATTTTATTACTAACTAGCAGATTCCTCCTGGTGCTTGGGACATTTTCGGCTGGATTGATTTACTAGCTACATCCAAGCAGGCCACTGGATTGATTTCATGAGGCTTACTAGCTACGTCCCAATCAAGATAGCTGACTTACTAGCTACGTCCCAAGCAGGCCAATCCAATATGTTGATCAATTTGATTGTTCTGGCTGGAGGTCAGGAGTTCAGAAGGTGCGTCGTTCACACTAAATCGTACCCGGAGTTCTACAATTAGGTATGATTACAACTAGGAAGCTACCCTTCCTGGATAACTATTTTAGTACCTGTTTTTATTTACTGATGAGAACTAAATAAATTGGCTACTGTCATGTTTCTCCCTTAAAAAAAGATTCTGGTAGATGTGCTTGACAATAATAATGGTAATACCTAAAGGAGTTCTCTTGCTCTAAGTTAGCCCCTATATATTCTTAGCTACCATGTACTTGCGTTACTGGTTTGTGTTAAGGATTCCCCTACTGTTGCCAAGGCATCTGCAGAATTTTGTTATAGTACTAGCGGAACAGAAAAAGAGATCGATGGCATTTTTGAGCAGTTGAAATTTCTAGTGGCAAAACTGAGTAGTGGGACATAACCGGTGGCATAACTGATAAAAAAAACCCCAAAAAAATCAATCGGCCATTAATTTACTGGACTCTATTTCAGTCTAATCAGTGGAGACTTAGAGAGTGGAAAACATGTTTAAAAACCTAATATAAAAATATGAAATATTTAGTTATTCTCTATATCCGAGAAAACAATAAAGAACTTTGTGTTAGGCAGTGCACTGCGGGAGTCTTTCCCACAGGTCCACCTTCTTTACCTTTCCGTTCTTTGAACTGGATCAGTTCTGATATTCTAACATTGTTGGAAAATCATTATCTTCTGTAAAGCCACATTTCATTTTATGATTTTTAGCAGAAGCTCACATCGAGGTCATGGTGTGGGGCTGCTGGGGAAGGGAATGTCCTTCTACTTAGTGAAGGTCATTGTTGCGGAGGCTGATTTTACCTTCTTTCAAGTGTTCTATTCTATTTAGTGCAATTGGTTCGAGTTAAACTAGCATCCGTCGTACAAATATTTGTGGGACATATTCAGTTAAATTTACCATGTTCTGTTCTGTTTTCATTACCCAGTGCTAAAATGTAGATGTTATGATGACCAATGACCATAAACTATACATGATTGGGCAAAGAATCACTATGGTGACCCAGAGATAGATGAAGCTTTAAAGAAGGGAGAAGATGCTGGGCTTGCCTTGGTTAGCAGCAATTATCATTTCATTTTTGTGTTTATCAGCATAAGCTAATATCTGGAAGTAGGGCTTCTTTACTCTGTACTCCTGCAATTTTTAATGTTCCTGGTGTCACTTTCCCCAGTACTCTTCTATAGCTATGTTTTGTGCTAAAAAGTGAAAAATTCAAACGTTTTGCAGTCACTACCAGCAAGTAATAGCACTGACTATTATTTTAAATGAAATATGAAATCAAGCTTTCAGCTGCATCTTTTAGCATCCTAGCACACTCATCAACTTCAGAGTTACCATTGGGGTCACTGAAAGTGCGTTATATCGACTAGAGGGGGATGAATAGGCGATTTTTATGAAAGTCTTCAAAACGTGAAAGTTTCGAAGATAAATGATAGAAATAAACCTATTACCATGCAGCGGAAGGTAGACTACACTAGGCAAACCATAGTCAAGTATTCAATGAAGTGAAAGCACAATGACTAATAGCAGCAATGTAGTGAGGATCAGGTAGGAAGATATTATGAAGCCAAACAAAACACGCAGTCACTCAGTGAAGACAAAAGATAGTGCAATCATACAATGACTTCACAAGGACCAACAGTAAGTAAAGGGAAGGGAAGGATGAAACCAGTGAATCGTTGAAGACAATGATTTGTTGGACCAGTTCCAGTTGCTGTGACAACTGTACGTTTGGTTAGGGCGGCTAGGTATTTAAACCTTAGGACACCCAGTCCTGGACACGCAGCTCAGGACACCCAGTCCTCATCGTATTCCCCTTGAGCTAAGGTCACATAGACCTCGCCCAATCACTCTGGTAAGTCTTCAAGGTAGACTCCCAAACCTTCACAGACTTCGTTCACCGGCGATCCACAGTGTCTCTTGGATGCTCAGAACGCAATGCCTATCTGGCTGGAGGATTCACAGTCCTCAAGTGTAATAAGTCTTCAGATCACACAGACAAGAAGACTTAAGTCATGCCTGACACTCTTAGGCTCTGGGTGGTTAGGGCTTTATCCTCGTAAGGAATTCTCTCTCAAAGGCTTCGAGGTGGGTTGCTCTCAAACGACAAAAGCCGTACTCTAACTCTGAGCAGCCAACCGTTTATGATTGTAGGGGGTGGGCTATTTATAGCCACTAGGCAACCCGACCTGATTTGTCCGAAATGACCCTGGGTCACTAAGGAACTGACAGGTGTTCCAACGGTCAGATTTCAAACTCACGCGAAAACTTTACTTGGGCTACAAGCAAAGCTGACTTGTCCGACTCTGGACAAGTTTCGCTCTCATAGTCTTCACTCGAAGACATAGGTTTTGGTTAAGCATCACTTCAGTCATTCTGACTGGTTCACTTGGACCCCACTTAACAGTACGATGGTTCCTATGACTCAACAAAGAAGAAACAGAACTACAAAAGATCTAAGTCTTCTAGCTTCATAGGTTTCATGCGATGTCTTCTCTTGTCATAGTCTTCAATGAGAATATCTACATATACCACCTTTGGCATCAATGTCTTCATACATTTTTAGGGGTCATCTCTGGTAGAAAAACCGAATCAATGAGGGAATTCTACCTATGTTATCCTGCAATTCTCACAAACACATCAGTCCCTCAACTAGGTTTGTCGTCAATACTCCAAAACCAATTAGGGGTGGCACTAGATGCACTTACAATCTCCCCCTTTTTGGTGATTGATGACAAACTAGTTGAAGTTTTCAATGGGGAATATAATATGTGAAATTGTAAAGGATAAGGAATTGTATTCATAAGTTGCAAGGGCTCCCCCTGAAGATGTGCATATAAGTAATTTGCTTTTGGAATGCAAATGCACATGGCAGGTTGTGCTTGTGGAGATCCTCTTCAACTTATGATGACAATCCACTCTGCATGTGAAGGTATGTGAAGATAATGACATGCATAATGGAAAATGGACGTCTGCAAAATGATCTAAGTGCGGATTTTATCGTCGCACATGCGGAATTTATCATCGTATCACAAAGTAGCAAATAAGTAGCAGACGACCATCGAGTTTAAGTGTTACAACTCAAAGAACCAAATGTATCAAAACGAGAGTTGTAAACACGAAGCAAAATATAAAGCACCCGCCCATATGGACCCGCTTGAAGACTATCAAACTCATATGCTTCTCCTCCTTTTGTCAGTAAGGACCAAAAAGGTTTGAAGACATAGAGCATCTACTCGTTCCCATGAAGAGTAGGTGAAGCAGCAGGGTCGTCAGTGGTGTTCGGCGATGCAGAAGAACTTGGAGTAGTGTTGAAGCGTGCTGAAGGAGGTGGCGGTGAAGTGGCATCGTCTTCATCCTCGATCACTCTGGCATTCACAGTTGCAGCAGAGGAAGAGAACTCGGAGTCTTTAAGAGATGGAGTTCGTCGCAGCACGGCCCTTCGAGGAGGTGTGGAGTCAAACTTGAAGCGTTCGGAGAAGCCATTCTCTTGAAGATCATCTTCAGAGCACATCAGCGTCAGCCCTTTCCATGTGCGTCGAGAGGTTTCATGGGCAACAAAAGCATTCTTGGTGGTAAGATTGCAAATGCGGTTGACATCCACCAAGAGGCTTTGCATTTGGCGCTTCAGCCAGTCATGATGCCTATCATATTTCTAATGAAGAGCCACCAGAAGCTCTCGGCCATTAAGAACACGAGTGCGCTTCTTGGGTCGTTGGGCAATTGTTCTGTCAGTGGTTTCAGTAAGGACAAGATGTGGTGCACGTGTAGTTCCAGCCAAAGGATACACACGAGTGACTGCTTCAACTCCTTCAATGTTCTGAGAAAAACTTTGATGCTCCACATTCTGAAGACTTAGAGGTTCCTTGGCAGGCTCAGGATAAATGGCTTCAACAGACATATCCACATCAGGCAGAAAGATCTGATGATTGCGAGCAGATGGCTGATATGAGATAGCGGAGTGGAGTTTAATCAGCCGCATTATCCATGGAGCGTAGAACTTCAAGCCGAAAAGATCAGAGCCTGATGCAGCAAGTTGGCGGATGAAGAAGTCCTGTGCATTGAAGCATTTGCCATGAAGAATATAGAAGACCAAGGTCTTCATTTCACCTTCCAGCTTGGCATGTGGAGAGTGTCCTTTGATGGGCCAGAGAGTTCGCCTTATGATGTGATAAATAGTCCTTGGCAGATACTCAAGGTCTTCAACAAAGAACTCTTTGGGATATGCAACATCTTGGGGCAATGGCTTCATCATACTGAGCATCTGACTCATGTTGGGTTCAGGCTTCTGAAAGATGCTCTCCACAGCTTCACTGTGAATCTGACAGCCAGTTTCGTAGAGATCGCCAGGAGTGGGTAGACCAGTGAGCTCAATGATGTCAAAGGCTTTGGCTTCGTGATGAACGTTTCCTGTCATCCACTTCAGGACCCAAGTCTTCGGATCTCTGTTGTACCCGCGGATGTGAAGTGTGGCATATAATTGAGCAGCAACTCTTCATTCCAATGCTCTTGGTCGGTGACGAACGGCAGCAATCCAACCTCTTTGAAGCAATCCAGAGCTTCTTCCAGACAGGGCAGACCAGCTATTGCTTCAATGTCAAGACGCTTGTGTGGGAAGATGCGACCTTGATTATATAGAATGCAGGAGTAATAGCTTCACTGCGGATAGCTCCAGAACCGATCAGATGATATTCTTTCCCTTGAGTAGGGGTTCCTGGAGCTATTGAAGAAAGTGTTGTCTGCTTTGAAGCCATTGACATTGAAGGATCCAGGTGCTGATGCAGGACCTGGAAACCTGGGCAATCTTAGGATTGGCTTCTGTACCTGAGGCCTGTGCTCAACATGATAGTCGAACTGAGGACCAGCAGCAGGCGCAGGAACAGAAGAAGTGGGATCAGTGGCTTCGCTGACTTCTGGTGCTTGGGTTGGTGAAGGCTCCACATTAGCTTCAGCCATGACAGCGTCAGTGGCTTCATTCGTGTTGGTGGTGGCAGCCTCAAGATTCTCGACCTCCACTTGACGAGCTGGAGGGTCGGTCACAGTCACGTTCTCCTCGAGAACAGCTTCTTGATGGGACGGGGGAGTAGCAGCTTTTGGGTTTTCTTCTTCATCGGCTGATGCAGCCGGAATATCTTCAGCAGCTTTAGCTTCAGACTCAGAGACTCGGGGCCTTGGTCCTTTGCGAAGCCTGCGTAACGCTGGCGACGCCTGTGGAGTTGGAGTTGGCTGGGCCTCAAAGTCTTCTGCCTCTTGTGCTTGTGGGCGATCAGCCCATGATGCATCCTGAGCAATTGGCGTCAGAGGACGACCAATGCTGATGAGTTCACTGTGCGTTAGCACAGGCGATGATACCTGTTGGTGCTCGAGCTGAGGAAGAACTGCATCATCTTCAACATGGTCATGGTGACCAATGTCTTCAGCAGCGATGGGATCAGCTGCTGGAAAGTCTTCAGCGTCATGAGCCTCTGTGAAAGCAAGCTCATGGACAGTCAGTTGACGTTCTTGAGGTTCAGCGTCAGGGCGAACCATGGAGATGGGTTCAACAATCAAGGGCTCTGTAGGAGCAGCCCGTTCCTTCTTGGTCTTTCGCTTCTTCTTGGAGGGAGCAGTGGCAGAGGCTTCAGGATGTTTCCTCTTTCTGGCTTCAACCTCAGCAGTCCTTGTTTTCTTCAGCTCTGAAGCGGTTGACCGGACCTTTGGCTTCGAGCCAGTCATGCTAGTTGGGAAGACAATGGGATCTTTTTCCTGCCTTGGTGCGTCGGGTTCGGCCATAGCGGGCTTCTTCTTCTTCTTTGCAGCCATCCTGGGGTCAATGCCAGGACGCCCAAGGGCCTTGCGCTTCTCAGCCTCATTGTAGGCTTGCACACACTTGTCAGCCAGGCTCTTCATGCGCTCACGAGAGCCTTGAGCTTCTTCACACTTCTTGAGAAAGGCTTCTTTAAGCTCGTGAAGCATGAGCTTGAAGTTCTTGACCTCTTGTACACTGAGATTGGCCATATGCTTCTTGAACTCTGCCTTTTCATAGTCAATCTTTTGCTTTAGTTCGACGATGCGCTGAGCGAGAGCTAGCTCTGAAGCAATGGCGCCATGGAAGGCGACACTGAGACCAATGGGAAGTTGCAGGTCTTCGAAGCCGAGGTTGGGCATTTCAAACCACTCATCAACGAAGTCGTGGATGATTGCCACGTCAAAGAGAGGCAAATTATTGAAGATTTCTGCTTCTTCTTTGCTCTTGATCAGCTTCTCAAGAGCGTCATCTGCAAGATCTTCATCACTGGATAGATCAATGGCATCATTGCGCAGAATAGCAGCAGCTGCCAGTTCTTGGCCGGTGTGTGGCAGAGGCATCTTGACCTTCTGGGGCTTGGAGATGCGTGACAAATCTTCAAACTGCACACTGTCTTCAGGAGGTGCAGTGGCGAATGGCTTCGCCCGTGAGATTTTTGATGCAGAGACATGCTTGGAAGCTTTTGGCTGCTTCAGTTTTTTTGGCTTCGGCGCTACAGGCGTTTCATCTGAGTCAGCGTCATCTCCAGGCTCATTCACGGCAGTCCCTTGAACCACGATATGGGTTATGAGACCTTCAAGGTTGTAGAAGGGCCCAAGAAGATTGGGTTCAGCTTCGCGAGTTCCATCGGCACGGGGAGCAGAGGGACCAAGGTTGAAGTCTAAACCCAAAGACTTCTTGTTCTGCTTCGCTGAGTTCTTGGCAAACTGGAAGTTGTGCTTGAACAGATTGTCATCACGGCACCATAGTAGTTACGATGGGTGTGCATCTGCAGGCTGTGGCCCACGGACCATGTAGGGATAGAAGCCTTGTTCAATGACTTCTTCTCTAGACCTGGGTTGAAGATTCTTATATAGGATGTCTCCCCACGGTCGCTTGATGGCATTTTTCTCAGCATATTCTTGGGTCACAAACCGGTATTTGAACCATTGTTCTGCCCAATATGTTCGAATCCACTGGATTCGGGTCTTACACTGATTATAATCCTCTTTAGGATCTATCTTGTAAAGTTCTGAGAGGTCATCAGGCAGATCTCTTGATGTTCCGCCACGATGCTGTCTGCCTCCCTTCCTTGCAAATTTCTCTGAAGCCATGAATTTTAAACTGAAAGGCTTTAATACGTTCAAAGGTTTCAAAGGTTTTCGCTTGCTGGACAAAGAGGAACTGGCTTCGGGAGAATTTATATGATGCTGTAAGTATTCTGCAAATGAATGCAGACTATGAGAACCAAGGGATTCTCCCACGGACATGTACCTGTGACAGCATTAAGGTGCGAGGGAAGGGGAAGAGGTCATATGCATTCTCAGAAGATTTTGAAGATAAATCAGTTTAGAAGACATTGACCTCATCGTGCGAAGACATTCACTCATAGATAAGGAGTTGGTTCCAGATTTGTACGAATCCAGAGATCAGTACAAGTGAGGAATCTAACTACTTTGTGAAGCATAAGTGAATATACTTGGCATGTTATGAGATACAGTATGAAAGAGATCCAACTTGTGTGAATAGAAACTGCTTGTAGTAGAAAGTGACAAAGCTATAGGATCAAAGGGGCCGTAAAAAGGAAGTTTTATTTACCACACGAAGAACTGCTAGACGGAGTGGAAGAGGAGGCCGAGCAGTTCGATCTTCCGTGCCCTAACTTGGCGAAGGAGGACACCTACGGCGACGGCGGAGAAGATGATGTCCGCGGTCGGCGTGAAGACGGTGTCGGAGAGGTTGCGGCAGCGAAGCGCTTTGTCGCCAGCGTCGTCAAGGGCTAGCGGTGGCGCTAGGGTTCGTGCTAGAGTGGAAGAAGAGATAATGACTGCGGTGAGGCATGTATTTATAGGTACAGGGGCGGCTCAGTGTTATTACACAGGTGCCCCTGGTGATTCACATCTGAGGAACACGTGGCCATCATGCAGCATGTCGGAGGTGGTTCCACGTCCCACGGACGCCTGGATTGTCGGGTGGTCGTTCCCACTTCTCCAGGTTTCAGGTGAAGTAATGAGCATTGAAAACGGACTTAATGTTTGTCTTTGTATCTTCTGCTGACAAGGACGCAGAGAATACATTCGACAGTTTCAATAGAATGCATATGACTTGGAGAGATAGAGTTTGAGATAGAAAGCATATAGAGGTTAGGGTCCGATCACATTCACTTAGTTCAAAAGACTCAACACGAAGACATAGCTATAAGTGAATGTTGTAGAGGACAGAACACTAGTATATATATATATATTCAACATAGTGAAGATAATCATGAAGACATGTTGAAATTGAAGCCAAACCAAATGTGAGGACATAGCAAATGTAACGACATGAGTGAAACACTTCAAACAGAACCTTTGGTGGCGGTGTTACCCACCGTATAGGAAGTATTAGACCCAGACAAGGCGCACAATTATCGTGGCGCTCCGAAGTCAAATTCCATATTGATATATTCACACTTAGAATGTATGTCTTCATTGATTGAGGATATACTTTACTTTGTGTGTTGCACATCTAAGTCATCAATATGCATAAGTGTTAGGATGTGTGCCTAATCACAGGACATTTGAGGATTCCAAGATATTTAGCTCACACCGTAACTTGCAAAACCTCTTCTCATCCAAGGGCTTGGTGAAGATATCTGCCAATTGTTCTTCAGTGTTGACATGTATGATATCAATGTCTTCCTTCACAACATGATCTCTGAAAAAGTGATGACGAATTTCAATGTGCTTTGTCTTCGAGTGCTGAACTGGGTTGTTGGCAATCTTGATGACGCTTTCGTTGTCGCAGTAGAGTGGCACTTGCTTCAGATGAATGCCATAGTCCTTGAGTGTTTGCTTCATCCACAGAAGCTGAGCGCAGCAAGATCCAGCAGCAATGTATTCCGATTCAGCAGTGGAGAGAGATACACAGTTCTGCTTCTTTGAAGACCAACATACAAGTGATCGTCCCAGAAAATGACATGTGCCTGATGTAGACTTGCGATCCACCTTGTCACCAGCATAATCAGCATCTGAGAATCCAACCAGATCAAACTCTGAGCCCTTTGGATACCATAATCCTAGAGTTGGGGTGTGAGCCAAATATCGAAGAATTCGCTTCACAGCTAAGTGATGCGACTCCTTTGGTGCCGCTTGGAATCGAGCACACATGCAAACACTAAGCATAATATCTAGCCTAGATGCACATAGATAAAGTAGAGAACCAATCATGGAGCGGTATACCTTTTGATCGAACTCTTTACCATTGTCGTCGGGACCCAGATGATGTTTGGCTGGCATTGGCGTCGTGAAGCCTTTGCAGTCTTGCATACCGAACTTCTTCAGGCAATCTTTGAGATACTTCTCTTGAGATATGAAGATGTCGTTGCGTTGCTGTCGTATTTGAAGACCGAGGAAGAACTTCAGCTCTCCCATCATGGACATCTGATATTGCTCTTGCATCATATATCCAAACTCTTCACTGTACTTCTGATTGGTGCAGCCGAAGATGATGTCATCCACATATATTTGGCACACAAATAGTTTACCATCATATGTCTTCGTGAAGAGAGTGGGGTCGAGGGAACCGGGTATGAAGCCTTTGCTCTTCAGGAAGTATTTGAGTGTGTCATACCAAGCCCGAGGGGCTTGTTTGAGGCCATACAGTGCCTTGTTCAGCTTGTATACCATGTCAGGATGTTTTGGATCTTCAAAGCCAGGCGGTTATGCAACATACACTTCTTCTTCAATCTTGCCATTGAGAAAAGCGCTCTTCACATCCATTTGATATAGAAGTATGTTATGATGATTTGCATAGGCCAGCAGTATGCGTATGGCTTCAAGTCGAGCCACAGGAGCAAATGTTTCATCGAAGTCAATGCCTTCCACTTGAGTATATCCTTGAGCAATGAGACGAGCTTTGTTTCTGACAACTTGACCATGCTCATCTTGCTTGTTGCGGTATATCCATTTGGTGCCTATTATATTGTGCTTCCGAGGATCAGGACGCTTAACCAGTTCCCATACATTATTCAGCTCAAACTGTTGAAGCTCTTCTTGCATAGCTTGAATCCATTCAGGTTCCATGAAGGCTTCTTCAACTTTCTTGGGTTCTATTATTGAGACGAATGCGAAGTGCCCACAAAAATTTGCTAGCTGAGTTACCCTTGAACGAGTGAGCGGACCAGTTGCATTGATGCTATCAATTATTCTCTCAATCTGTACTTCATTGGCAACACGAGGATGTACAGGGTGAGGATTTTGCTCTTGCTGATCATTGTCGTTGTTAGAGGGATTGTCTTCAGGCTGAGCATTGTCTTCAGGTTGATTAGGTGCGGAGATGATAAGTTCCTCTTCAGGTTGAGCTTCAGAGGGTATGATTTCTCCAGTTCCCATTAGTTTGATTGATTCACTGGATGGAACTTCATCTAGCACATTTGGCAGGTGCTCTCTCTGTGAACCGTTAGTCTCATCGAACCGCACATCCACTGTTTCAACCACTTTATAATGAAAGAGATTGAAAACTCTGTAGGAGTGCGAATCCTTTCCATATCCAAGCATAAAACCCTCATGTGCTTTTGGTGTAAATTTTGAAGTGTGATGTGGATCCTTGATCCAGCACCTGGCGCCAAATACTTTGAAGTAACTGACATTTGGCTTCTTGCCAGTAAGGAGCTCATAAGATGTCTTGTTCAGAAGCTTGTGAAGATAAACACGATTGATTGTATGGAATGCAGTATCAATGGCTTCACGCCAGAATTTTCTTGGAGTCTTGTATTCATCTAGCATCGTTCGGGCCATCTCAATGAGTGTTTTGTTCTTGCGTTCAACGACGCCATTCTGCTGTGGCGTGTACGGAGCTGAGAATTCATGTGTGATGCCCAAAGTATCAAGATATGTATCAAGGCCAGTGTTCTTGAATTCAGTGCCATTGTCACTTCTGATGTGCTTTATCTTGGCGCCATAGTTGTTAATTGCTCGATTTGCGAAGCGTCTGAAGACATCCTGCAGTTTAGTCTTGTAGAGGATTATGTGCACCCAAGTATATCTAGAATAATCATCAACAATGACAAAGCCATAGAGACAAGCAGTAGTAGTAAGAGTTGAGTAATGAGTGGGACCGAAAAGATCCATGTGGAGCAGTTCGAAGGGTCGAGTGGTTGTCATGATTGTCTTCGAGGGATGTTTGGCCCTCGTCATCTTTCCTGCTTCACAGGCACCGCATAAGTGATCTTTCTTGAACTTGACACCCTCGATGCCTATGACATGCTTCTTCTTTGCAAGGGTGTGGAGGTTCCTCATGCCAGCATGCCCTAGCCTCCGATGCCGGAGCCAGCATTCTGAAGCTTTTGCTAGAATACATATGGCAAGTTGTGGTCCTGCTGAGAAATCTACCACGTACAAATCATCTTTCCGATACCCTTCAAACACTAGAGACTTGTCAGATTCCATTAGAATAAGGCAGCGATATTTTCCAAACATTACGATCATGTTCAAATCGCAAAGCATTAAGACAGACATTAAGTTGAAGCCAAGGGATTCAACAAGCATGACTTTATCCATGTGTTGATCCTTTGAGATTGCAACTCTACCTAGGCCCAATACCTTACTTTTACCAGTGTCAGCAAATGTGATGTGACTCTTGTCGGATGGATGTAAGGTTGAGTCCATAAGAAGGCTTCTTTTGCCAGTCATGTGATTGGTACACCCAATATCAATAATCCATTCTAAAGACGCTGGTGTCGTACCCTACAGTGCAGTTAGGGGGATAGGCTTCACGAAGAGAATTGTGAAGCAAAAACATTTGACGAACCAGTGGGTTATGAAAGCTTAGATCCAGATTAGGACTAATAGGGAGAGTAGCAAGCGATTTAGGAATGAAGTACATAGTAAGACCATTTGGGCATTTGATCTTGCGCCCTACAAGATGTTTAAGGTCCCCAGCAATAGCGTCAGACGATTTTGGTTTTCTGCTGGAGACCTTTTCCTGCAAAAGAGAGTTAAGCTTTCTTAGCCACCCACATCTTCAAGGGTGGCTTAGAAGCAATAAGTCTAAGTGCAGCGTCTGAGAACTTTGCCTTTGGAGCCCTAGCAAAAAGTCTTGCAGGCGGACAATAGTACTCATAAGAATAAGCAAAATAGTTCTTGGTCTTATGAACATGGCGGTTCGATGAACCGCGCTCATATTCATAGGCCTGAGTATGGTTTCCCTGCAAAACATTTGTGTTAGCGCGACTCAGGTGAGTCCTCTGTCTGTATGAAGCCTTTGGGCCGTATGAAGCCTGTGGTCTGGGGTTTGTCTTCTTCACCTGTGGTGTCATGATGACATTCACAGGAAGATTTTTCCAAACACCTTTTAGGCACCCAGATCTTCTTCATAGGCGGTCCATTCCTGCAGTTAGTACCAATATACCTGGCAAACACTTCACCATTCTGCTTCTCAAACAGTTTATATTTTGCATCAAAGGATTCATCAATGACAATGGGATTAGCACAAGTGAAGCCAGATAGATTGGATGGATCTGCTGAAGGTTCCTTTGCAGCAACCCATGTGGTTTTGGGGTACTGCTCAGGTTTCCAGTAAGGGCCATCAGCATTCATTTTCCTTACGAACCCAACACCCTCTTTCCTCGGGTTTTGGTTCAGGATCTGCCTTTTGAGGACATCACATAGTGTCTGATGCCCTTTAAGACTTTTGTACATCCCTGTTTCAAGCAATGTCTTCAACCTAGCATTCTCATCAGCAATAGCAGTGGTATCCTCGGCAGAGGGGTTAGTTCCCACATCAACAGTTGAAGATATTGCAACAATAGCAGCAGTAGAACATTCAGCAACAGAAGTAGCATTATCACGCTCAATGCATTTAAGACATGGTGGTTCAAATCCTTCCTGAGCGGAACTGATCTGTTCGGCGTGAAGTGACTCGTTTTCCTTTTGAAGATCTTCATGAGCCGCTCTCAATTTCTCAAGATCTTTCTTCCTTTGAAGATAATCATAGGAAAGCTTTTCATGAGATGTTGAGAGCGTTTCATGACGACTTTCAAGTTCCTCATACTTAACGTGAAGATTTTTTATGTCTTCAATTAAGGACTCAGATCGAGTCATTTCAGCGCCTAACAGATCATCGCTTTTGTCTAACAGTTTTTGAATATGTTCCATAGCTTTCTGTTGTTCAGTTGCAATTTTAGCAGGTGTTTTGTAGCTGGGTTTTGAACCACAATCAGAGTCATCTTCACTAGATGTTTGATATTGAGTAGCGCGTGTGTTTACTTTGGCACCGCGTGCCATGAAGCAGTAGGTAGGAGCGGAGTAGTCCTTGTCATTTTCATCGGTGTCAGTGATGAAGTCATTGTCTTCAGTGTTGAAGATGGACTTGGCAACGTATGATGTAGCCAGACTAGCAACGCCAGAATCGGACTCCTCCTCAGACTCCACCTCCGCCTCCTCAGAAGCGGACTCCTCCTCTGAATCCATTTCCTTGCCAACAAACGCACATGCCTTGCTAGATGAGCTCTTCTTGTGTGATAAAGACTTTGAGGAAGACTTGGAAGAAGACTTTGAGTATTTTTTTCTTCTTCTTGTCATCAGAGTCATATTCCTTGCTCTTCTTCTTCTTTTTGTTCTCATTGTCCCACTGCGGACACTCAGAAATGAAGTGGCCAGGTTTCTTGCACTTGTGACATGTTTTCTTCTTGTAGTCATGAGCAGAAGCTTCATCATTCCTTGAGCTTGATCGTGAAGACTTTCTGAAACCTTTCTTCTTGGTGAATTTTTAGAACTTCTTCACAAGCATAGCAAGTTCCCTTCCAATGTCTTCAGGATCATCAGAACTGCTGTCAGATTCTTCTTCAGATGAGGAGACAGCTTTTGCCTTCAAGGCACGAGTTCTCCCATAGTTTGGACCGTAGATATATCTTTTCTCAGAAAGCTGAAACTCATGTGTGTTGAGCCTCTCAAGTATGTCAGACGGATCGAGTGTCTTGAAATCAGGACGTTCTTGAATCATCAAGGCTAGGGTGTCAAACGAACTGTCAAGTGATCTCAGTAGTGTCTTGACGACTTCATGCTTGGTGATCTCAGTAGCGCCGAGGGCTTGAAGCTCATTTGTGATGTCAGTGAGTCGATCAAACGTGAGCTGGACATTCTCATTGTCATTTCGCTTGAAGCGGTTGAAGAGGTTGCGAAGGACACTGATTCTCTGATCTCTCTGAGTTGAGACGCCTTCGTTGACCTTGGAGAGCTAGTCCCAGACTAGCTTAGATGTTTCCAAAGCACTCACGCGGCCATACTGTCCTTTGGTCAGATGACCACAGATGATATTCTTGGCAGTAGAGTCCAGTTGAATGAACTTCTTGACGTCAGCAGCAGTAACACCTTCTCCAGCCTTGGGAATGCCATTCTTGACGACATACCATAGGTTGACGTCAATGGCTTCAATATGCATGCACATCTTATTCTTCCAGTAGGGATATTCAGTTCCATCGAAGACGGGGCACGCAACGGAGACTTTAATTATCCCTGCAGTCGACATAGCTAAAACTCCAGGTGGTTAAACCGAATCACACAGAACAAGGGAGTACCTTGCTCTGATACCAATTGAAAGTGCGTTATATCGACTAGAGGGGGGGTGAATAGGCGATTTTTATGAAAGTCTTCAAAACGTGAAAGTTTCGAAGACAAATGATAGAAATAAACCTATTACCATGCAGCGGAAGGTAGACTACACTAGGCAAACCATGGTCAAGTATTCAATGAAGTGAAAGCACAATGACTAATAGCAGCAATGTAGTGAGGATCAGGTAGGAAGATATTATGAAGCCAAACAGAACACGCAGTCACTCAGTGAAGACAAAAGATAGTGCAATCATATAATGACTTCACAAGGACCAACAGTAAGTAAAGGGAAGGGAAGGATGAAACCAGTGACTCGTTGAAGACAATGATTTGTTGGACCAGTTCCAGTTGCTGTGACAACTGTACGTCTGGTTAGGGCGGCTAGGTATTTAAACCTTAGGACACCCAGTCCCGGACACCCAGTCCCGAACACGCAGCTCAGGACACCCAGTCCTCACTGTATTCCCCTTGAGCTAAGGTCACACAGACCTCGCCCAATCACTCTGGTAAGTCTTCAAGGTAGACTCCCAAACCTTCACAGACTTCGTCCACCGGCGATCCACAATGTCTCTTGGATGCTCAGAACGCGATACCTAACCGGCTGGAGGATTCACAGTCCTCAAGTGTAATAAGTCTTCAGATCACACAGACAAGAAGACTTAAGTGATGCCTGACACTCTTAGGCTCTGGGTGGTTAGGGCTTTATCCTCGCAAGGAATTCTCTCTCAAAGGCTTCGAGGTGGGTTGCTCTCAAACGACAAAAGTCGTACTCTAACTCTGAGCAGCCAACCGTTTATGGTTGTAGGGGGTGGGCTATTTATAGCCACTAGGCAACCCGACCTGATTTGTCCGAAATGACCCTGGGTCACTAAGGAACTGACACGTGTTCCAACGGTCAGATTTCAAACTCACGCGGCAGCTTTACTTAGGCTACAAGCAAAGCTGACTTGTCCGACTCTGGACAAGTTTCGCTCTCATAGTCTTCACTCGAAGACATAGGTTTTGGTTAAGCATCACTTCAGTCATTCTGACTGGTTCACTTGGACCCCACTTAACAGTACGGTGGTTCCTATGACTCAACAAAGAAGAAACAGAACTACAAAAGATCTAAGTCTTCGAGCTCCATAGGTTTCATGCGATGTCTTCTCTTGTCATAGTCTTCAATGAGAATATCTTCATATACCACCTTTGACATCAATATATTCATACATTTTTAGGGGTCATCTCTGGTAGAAAAACCGAATCAATGAGGGACTTCTACCTGTGTTATCCTGCAATTCTCACAAACACATCAGTCCCTCAACTAGGTTTGTCGTCAATACTCCAAAACCAATTAGGGGTGGCACTAGATGCACTTACAGTCACTTTTCTCAAGAAATCTGGAAAGAAGCGAGGATTCTCAAGTAAGATAAGTCTGCTTACAAAAATTTGCCTACTGGAAAGTAGATAGAGACTCATGAAGTAAGAAGACATGCCTACATATTATACATAGCAGGCTTCTGACTTCTCTGATTCTGCAAGCCTTGAGGCTGTGAAACAACTATGCTAGGTTGCCACACTTCTGCCACCTTCATTTGATGAGGTACATTCAGATTCGGTTTGTTCATTACTTTATGGATGCTTCTCTTCTCATTACAGTGCTGGGCAATTTGATGAGAAATTATCTTCTCTTTGATGGTCCAGGTTCAGCGTTCACTGCTATGAAAGAAGAAGGTAGATATTTTCCTTGTGGAATTGCCAGTAGAATGGCAGTGAGAACAAGTAAAAATCTGCAACAGGTAATACATTATTTTGAAGCTACATGGAAAGCAAAGTAAGCACATGGATCCCTCATTTGAGAGTGGGGGTTAAACTTCCCTGGACTTCTCCCTTAATTCTTACTGCAGTCTTTTTTTTCACATTTCCTATTGTGTTGTTGGTGACAATGAGGAATTGTTATCCACTTGAGAAAATAAAGATTAAATCGATGATGCTCTCGAAAGTAAAATGACTTTCTGAGCTGAATAGAGACATTGTGAGCATCAATATAGAACTTATAAACCTTTTTCCTTGTTTGTTATAATGATATTTTCATTTTCCTGTGTATATTGAACTTGAGAATATTATTCTGCATTACTTCAACCGTTACTTTTGATGTGTTTGCAGTATGACTATGGTTCCCACTCAAAGTAGAGGATGAACAAACTTTTTTGAAGTAGGAGTCAAAAACTAAAAATCCATCTATTCCTAGAATGGAGCTGGTTGGAGTTGAGCCTACAATTGAGCAGGTAGTTCGGTGGCACCGACATCCAGCTGAAAGTTTATAGGAGGGTTAGTAAAGCAAATTTGTTCATGAGGAAATATGCCAGCAAAACATTGAGTCAGAGTGCAAGTCAAATGCTCTTAACAGTTTTTTTGATCGCTTTTCTTTAATTACAATTCTTATTATTTTTAGTTGGCATTGATGTACAAAAGAAAATCCTGACCCTTTTTGTCCTCTCATCGACCATTGTATTTTTGAATCATATCAGTCTATGTAAAAGAATTCAGTACCTTATGTTTTGTATATTTGGAAATGTCTAAAGGCGTGGTGTTATATAATAACTGTATGATATGCTTTGTATGCCTTTCCCTGTAGCCTTAGTATGGTCATCATTTTCTCTTTCGTGTCCTTCATCTTAAATTAAAAAATATGAACCATTGCATTATGCTAAAGTTTATCATTATTATTTAATTTATTTATAGGCAATAGTTCTTCTAGAAAAAAATGTAAATTTTGTGTAACAAGCTAAAATAGAATCTTCTTTGTTGCAATTGGGAACATGCCACATGACTATTGAGCTGGAATTATTTGCAAATTCTATTAGCTGACAATGTTGATGTGTATCTTTGACACCATTCATTTGAACCACCAAATAATAGAAGTTGTTTGATTGGTAAAATATTTTTTAGGTTTCTAACCACACGCTTATTTATTTTGTATTCACTGTAACGCATGGTCTTTTGTGCTATAACATAATGTCAAACCACTAAAATTTATATGCCCCGTTGCAACGCACGGGTCATGTGCTAGTATATACCAAAATGAAAAAAATTGCAGTAAAAAATCATTAAATTACAATTAATACAGCAACTAGGCACATCAATAGAAAATTTCCTTTTGCAGGAACGATAGCAAATTTACCTATTCCTACATGAAAAGAATGAGAACTATTAAATTATTATCTACAAAATAAAAAATCAACATCACAAAAAGGAAGAAAAATAAAATAATATAATGTACATGACACGACTGATCATAAAAAGTTAGTACGGTATGCATAATTAGTAGGTAAGAAAGTATTATATTTGCAATTTCATAAAAAAAATCAACCATACCTAAGAGAAAACTATGTTCGCAAAAGTATTATATTTACAATTTCATTAAAAAATCAATTTTTTAGACAGATCAAATAATATGTTCTCATCATTGAACTTTATAAAATTCTAGCCCGCACATCGAGTGGGCCACTTTGCTAGTTCTTCAAATGGAAATCAGAGGGAAACCCTTGCATAAAAAAGGAGCATTCATTCAACTGATTACACTAGTATTTCGACCTAGTTCGTGTTTCTTCACACGCACAACCATCTAAACTTTGTGGCATGCTATATTGAGTCGTATATGGAAAAAAATATAAACATGATTGGATCACTAGGTGTGACAGGATCCGTCAGGGGTAGGCCAATTCCAAGGATTTGACCCAACAATCCCTGATATAGCTTGATCTCTCTTTGAAGGAAGACACGGCTGCGCCGACATCGTTACGCCCATCTGACTAAACATCACAAAGCCACCTATCACCACTGCATCACAACTCGAGGTGATTGTCGCGTAGTTTGAGAAGAGGGCAACTGATACCTATGTAGGGGTCCCATCCGCAACCATCCCCTTAAGAATGCACTACTTTGGGATCTAGAGAGAGAAATTGGAGATAGCGCGCAGGGGCGCTTGCAGAGAATGGGGCGGCCATATCTTGACCGCTGCAGGAAAAAAGGTCTAGGCCCAGTTCTTTTGGGCGATTCTTCCAGAATCGCCCCTCTCCCCAGCTTCTCTCAGAATCGCCACTTCATTTTTTTTACAATCCTACCTAGTTAAGGTCTAATTAGCTAGGATTGTAAAAAAAGTATGGAGTGATGATTCTGGAAGAAGCTGGGGAGGGGGGCGATTCTATGAGTATCACCCAAAAGAACTGGCCCCTAGTGAAGATACTATTGGGGCCTGTGGGGGTGGATCTGACGATTCCTGTCGAGGAGATTTTGGGGCAGTGGTAAAGGGCATAGATAAGAAATTAAGTTGATGCATCGACTAAGAGGAGATGTGATATCGAGGGGAGGTCATGTTAGCTCATCGCGATACTAGGAAGAGGTCGACCATCAAGAATGAGGTGAGGCGGGAGGAGAGGTGGCGACAACCATACATTGGAGATTGAGAAGAGAAGGAGCAGGAGGGAGAAGTGAAAAGGAGTTGGTAGGCATGGGGCTCGAGGACGGGGGAGGTTTGGTAGTTCTGTTTTACTGCTTGGGTTGTCCACACAACGTTTTTGCACATATAAAACTGAAGGAAACCCCATCTTGTTTTCTGGACCCATGCTAGCCACACAAGTTGTTCACTCATGAACCTATGGTAAACGTGTCAAATGAACTAGCAGCCAATCAAATGCCAACAGCCAAAATTGTACTAATGTAAATAAATTGGATGACACGAAAAGGGTAGCACACACAATTGTCGTCAAATGGTGGATATTCTAGTATCATAAAATAGTAATGTTTGTTGGACAAGATTCAATGCAAATTGTACTCCTTTTACTCATCCAACAACTTTCCCCTTTTACTCATATATGCTACTTATCCATCTTCTCTCGGGTATACCTATGTATATAAAACCCTCTCCATAAATGTACTGGAGGGAGCACCCATTTCTGCTGCTACTTTTGAATAGGCCATACTCCCTCCGTCCTTTAAAGAGTGTATTTCCAACTTTCTTGGAAAGTCAAACTTTTTAATGTTTAACTGTATTTATACAATAATACATAAATATTTATACCGTCAAATTAGTAGCATTCGATTCATGATATAATATATTTTCATCATATATCTATTTGGTTTCACAAATATTGATATATTTTTGCACAAACTCGGTCAAACTTTCAAATAGTTTGACTCTCCAACAAAGTTGGAAGTACACTCTTTCACGGACGGAGGGAGTAGATGAGAATGTTCGGGGAGATACCTAGAGGGATGGAGAGACAAGAGTAGCACAAACATGTCTGTAAAAAACATTACTGAATATGGGGCATCGAGAATGAGAGGATGGGTGGAAAAGATTATGGAACGTCGTGTTCTTATGGTAGCCCCATAGAAAGTTGTTCTTCATCACAATGCTAGAATAGACTACATCCTCTCAATCATTTTATCAGTAAGGTTACCATCAGTATCCTTCCAACTCCATCATGGCCATCTACACCACTAGAAGTACCGATGGTCTTGATCAATCACTACCAGAAAATTGGCTACTTCTCTGTATTTTTTTCTTGAGAAATACCAGTGTGTGTTTTCTAGTAGCGTTTGTTGAAACAAGAGAAGCCTACTAGTGACTTAACTATAGCTACTAGGCTCTTGCCTTGATCTTGCAGAACTGTACTAGAGTTGTGTACAAGGTGGACTTGCGGTTTGTTTTCTTGGTCCAACCCACAAGGCCAAGCATTGAATTTATTTACCCATTTGAAATCCACATTGCCACTGCTAGTATCTTCTAGTTTTCTCACAAGTTAGAATCACCAGCAGTAATAACAAGTCCTGACATATTCGAACAACATCTTGTACTAATACGGAAATAAAAGGTTGCTTTCCTTCCTCACAAGGAAAGCCATATACTGTTGGAGAAAAGTGTAACAGCTCCCGGGTGCCTAGGCACCCTCATGAACAGTAGATCCTTAAAAAATGAAAACAAAAATAAAAAAATCTGAAACTTTTCAGGGATCAAACATGATCAAAGATTTGATGTTCTTGCAAAGTTTCAGCAAACAAATCACCTTCATGGAGCACTCAACAAAAAAACAAAATCGCTTCTAAAAAATGTACATAAATTTTGAATAATGATTTTGTTATTTTTGGTGAGGACTCCTCGAATTTTATTTTTAGCTGAAACTTTGCAAGATCGTCGAAAGTTTGATCATGTTTGATGTTCCAAAGTTTCGGATTTTTTTAAATTGTTTTTGAATTTACTGTTCATAGAGGGTGTAGGGGCACCAGAGTGCTGAAAATCATGTTTCTGTACTGTTGGAATCCTAATGACCAGCTCCTTCGACTTGTTTTTAACTATTCCAGTAACATACAAAGGCTTTTATCTCCCAGCTACTTGTTTCTAACACATCTCAATACCGTCTCGAACAAATATGCCACTCTTTTTTTTTTGTTACGCAGACCACATTTTAATCTTCAAGGGATCTTTAGGTTTTGCCGGATGGTGAGGTCTTTTGCTTTGTCCACTGTGTACTTGTCCGTATCAATTCTCGTGCTTTATCTGGGGGATCTCCCAGGGACTCCCATATATTTGCCTTTTTATTGCCCTTCTTTCAAGCACCATCTTCCAGCAAAGTTGCCCCAATTACTGCAAGCTTGTTGAAGATAGTCATTATGTTTCGTTGTAAATGCGGCACTTTCTCTGGCTCAATCTAACTTTTCGAAGCCTGACATGCGTGCCATAACGATTTTTCTCACTGTGACTACCCAGCTCGCACACAAAGCCTGCACAGATATCACCCGCAAAAAAAAAAAAAAAGCCTGCACAGATATAAAGGCTGTTAGTGTCTGTGCAAACAAAACTCAGTCAGAAAATTGTCTATTTCTGACACAGATAACGAAGTCACGTACGTACGGAGTACATACGTATGAGCTACGCGCCGTCGATCCATCTTGATTCCTCTGTTTCCCCGTCCAGTCCGGCAATGAAGAGCTCAGTGCACGCGCCGGCCTCCGTATAGGTGCTACCGGGTGGAGCGGAGCCTGTGGCCAGTGCACGTGCTGCCTAGTGCCGACGCCACCGTGGACGACCTAGCGCGCGCTGCTGTTGCCGTATACGCCTCAATGTTGCTCGGAACCACTCAGAAATCCGACGCATGCTCTTGGCCCGGAGGAGAAGGTGTGTCACGGGCCTTACTACTGCCCAGGACCGGCCCGCGTATCAGGAACCAGCACAAGAAGGGACCAGGCGGGAGAAGAGGCCCAGCAGTCGCTACAAGGGCCCAAGGAGCAAGTGACCTAGCTGTATAAGCGAGTGTGTGTGGAGTGGATGGGCACGGAAGAACTGAATTCCGAATCGGCCGCCTGTG
>NC_041392.1:41826640-41841638 GCF_002162155.2 Triticum dicoccoides
CGTCAATTGTACCCTGATTATGTGATGAACTGATATGTAGATCGAACAGAGGGGGTTAAGGATCATATCATCTGCTATTCAGAGCCTCCAAAATCCACCACAAAAATTTCCTTCTCCGTGCGCGATCGATCTGGCGCCGCATACTCGCAATCTCAAGGATATCATGACGGGGCTCGATGTCCAGAAGCAGTTGGAGGACGCAGGAGCGGAGCGGCATCGCCAAGGATCTCCTCTCGATCCAGCAGACGCTGGACCGGATGGCACCGTCGGTCTAGAAGATTGAGCCAGTGGTCGCCAAGATGGAGCCGGCGCTCGTTGCCCTTGAGCCAGTCGTCCAGGATCTCGCAGCCTGGCGTCCGGGCGTGGATGCGGCATTTGGGCGGCTTCAGGACGACCTCAGCGACATCCGGACGCAGCTCTCCAAGATCGCGTTCGGTGCGGGCGCGGCAAGCACGGCGACGACACCGTTGCCCTCGACAAGGTGGTCGCACCGCCCTTCGACCAAGTTACCAGTGGTGACGACCACAGGCCAATGGGCCGCCGCGACCCTTCTCCTACCCGGGTCTCGACGTTTGGGGGGGGGGTCCTCCCAGCACCGATCCCGGCCAATGGTATGTTCCGCACGCCCTTCCCGAACATTCCCATCCTGAATCCTCTGGAGTTGGGCAACGCTAGCGGATCTCTGGGGTGCGCAATGGAAATTCCAGAGTGGACTGCCTGAATTTGATGGCGAAAATCCCACGGGGTGGAAAATTCATTGTAAGGCGTGTTTTCGCATTGGGGCTGTAGATCCGTCCGTGTGGATCGATACTGTAGTAGTCAATTTCACAGGTGCGGAGGCACTCTGGTTGGAGTGGTCGCAAGCACATGTTCGGAGTCACAATTGGGATCAGTTCGTTGCTGTAGTGTTAGAGAAGTTTGGTCGCACGGAGTATCAACGGTTACTTAGGAAGTTTTCTAAGCTTAAGCAGTCGGGGTCGGTGTTGGAATATGCGGAGGAGTTTAATGTTGCCATGCATAGCTTAATTACTAGCACATCACAGTAGTTGGGATCCCTTAGAGCATCTTCAGCCGTTCGGCCCCTCAGGACACATAAAAAGCGCCCCCTGGGGGCGAGCCGACGATGCAATCGGCGCTGGGGGTGGTTTCATGCCCAGTCGTCGCCCCCAGGCGTCGAAATTGGCCCACTTTTCAGCCCCATTTCGGCGAATAAAGTGTCCATATGGGCGACAATAGGCCCATATTCGGCGTGGTTCGCCGTTGTTCGGCGTTCAATTATGCACATAAATTTTTTTATCACATATTTCATCACAAAAATATCAAATACTTCAACAAAATAGTACAACAACAAATAGTTCAATTCAAATTATATAGTTCAACAAATAAAAACTCATATTTCACCACACGTCGCGCCCGGCGTCGCCCTTCAGCCTCCATAGATGCTCTATCAGATCTTGCTGCAGTTGATGATGCACCTGTGGGTCTCGGATCTCCTGACGCATACTGAGATAGGCAGTCCAGGTTGCCGATAGCTGGTGATCAATTTTGGCTAGAGGACCCTGCATGTAGTATGATTCAGTGTCAAACACTGGGTCGTCTTGCTCGCTTTCGATGATCATGTTGTGCAAGATGACACAACAAGTCATAATCTCCCACATTTGATCTTTCGACCAGGCCTGAGCGGGGTACCGGACAACAGCAAATCGAGATTGGAGCACACCAAATGCCCGCTCGACATCCTTCCTGCAAGCCTCCTGAACCTTCGCAAACCAGGCGTTCTTGCCTCCTGGCACAGGGTTTGAGATCATCTTCACAAATGTCGACCATCTCGGATAGATGCCATCAGCTAGATAGTACCCTTTGTTGTAGTGCCGCCCATTGATCTCGAAGTTCACCGGAGGAGAATGACCTTCAACAAGCTTGGCAAAGACAGGAGAGCTGCAGCACGTTGATGTCATTGTGAGTTTCTGGCATACCAAAGAAGGAGTGCCAAATCCAGAGGTCCTGTGTGGCCACCGCCTCAAGCACCACACTACAACCGCCTTTGGCGCCTTTGTACATCCCCTGCCAAGCAAATGGGCAATTCTTCCATTTCCAATGCATGCAGTCGATGCTTCCAAGCATCCCAAAAAATCCTCTTGCTGCATTCTGTGCTAGGATCCGAGCAGTGTCTTCCGCATTGGGTGTTCTCAAGTATTGTGGTCCAAACACTGCCACCACTGCCCGACAGAACTTGTAGAAACACTCTATGCTGGTGGACTCAGCCATGCGCCCATAGTCATCGAGTGAATCACCGGGAGCTCCGTATGCAAGCATGCTCATCGCTGTCGTGCACTTCTGGATGGAGGTGAATCCAAGAGCGCCGGTGCAATCCATCTTGCACTTGAAGTAGTTGTCGAACTCCCGGATGGAATTCACAATCCTGAGGAAGAGCTTTCGGCTCATCCGATAACGGCGCCGAAATGTTTTCTCGACGTGAAGTGGAGCATCGGCGATAGTCGGAGTAGAGCATGCAGTAGCCTTCGAGACGATGCCGGTTCTTTGCTTTCACCCGCCCAGGCGCCGAGCCACCTCGCCACGGCTTTTCATTGCTCGCCAGCAGCTGAGCGAGGGCGGCGAGCACAATGAGATGCTCTTCTTCCTGGACGTCGGCCTCGGCTTCCTCCTCCAGCAGCGCGGCGAGCGCTTCCTCGTCATCTGAGTCCATCTCCGAGGCAGGCAAATCGCCGAACACCTTGCGCTCGGTGGGCGTGTACCCGCCGCAAAACCGCGCCTCCGCGGCCGGAAACGCCCAGCTGCTGTTGGAGGGGCTGCCGCGGCGAAGCGCTGCTATTTTTCCGGCGGGGAATGGCTATCTAGTGGTGTAGGGCGGCGGGCGGCGCCGGGATATAGCTACTGGTGGCTGAGCGCGCGGGGGTGAGAGGCGAGTCGGGGAAGAAAACCTTGACTTTTCCCCTGACGGTGTGGGCCAGCCATGCTTTTCCTTTGCGCCGGAGCCCCCAACTGCTCCCCAGTGCGCCGGGTTCGGCCTGTGACCGCCAGGCGGAAAAAAGGGCCGAACCGGCGATTTTCGGCATCCTGGGGGCGCGAATGGGCCGTTTTTTGGCGCTGGCGCCGAAAAAGTGGCCTGGGGAGGCCTGTTGGGGGCGCGGCTGGAGATGCTCTTATTCACCACTCACTTTATAGATGGGTTGCATTCTGAAATTAAAGTTGATGTTATGCTTCATCGTCCCAAGGATTTAGATACTGCTATTGCTCTTGCTGAATTGCAGGAGGAAGCAGTGCAGATGGTGAGGCAGGAGCAGGAGTCTCAGGTGACTGCTCCTGGGCTGACATCGACGACACGTGCGGGGCGCTTTTCGGCGCGGCCCCCTCTGTCCATCACGGTGGCGTCCTCCTCCAATGGGCAAAAAGGGGCGCCCACTTCACCAGGCACGCCTCCACTGCATGGTCAGCACAATCCTGATAGTGCTCGCATTGCCATTGGTGCGCCATCGGTGGATGACAAGCTCAAGACCCTGCGCGCGTACCGGAGAGTGTGTGGCCTATGCTTTACTTGCGGTGAGCGTTGGGGACAAGGGCATACCTGTGCTGCCACTGTGCCGCTGCATGTTGTGGAGGAGCCCATGGGAATGCTCACTGTGCCCGCGTCGCCGGAATCAGCAGCGTCGCAAGACAACTCAGAGGAAGAGGATCTTTGTTTGCTCTCGGCTGCTGCTACCTCAGGAACAGAGTCACCCAGGGCCTTCCGTATGTTGGGAACCTTGCAAGGGAAGTCTCTATTGATGCTGGTGGATTCTGGTTCACCTCATAGCTTTGTTAATTCAGAAATCGCCAAGGATTGGCCCGTGGTGCAGGCCATGTCCAAGCCACTACGGGTGATGGTTGCTGATGGGGCTCTGACAGTATGCAATACTGAGGTATCAGGCTGTGAGTACCACATCCAAGGACATGCCTTCCAGTCCACTCTGAAAATGTTTCCATTGGGCAGCTATGATATGATACTTGGGATGGATTGGCTGGAATCACGTGGATTGATGAACATTGATTGGGGTGCAAAGAGCATGATTTTTTAGCATCAGGGGCAGTTTATTCAGCTACAAGGAATGTCTGCGGACGCTCACAAATGTCCGAGCATCTCCACGGTTCAGTTGCAACTACGACAGGCTCAAGAGACAGTGTTTGCCTTGGTACAACTCTGTACTGTGAAGCCAGAGGGTGATTCATCAAGTATACCGGCTGTAGTCCAAGATTTGCTTACGGAGTTCTCAGAACTTTTTGAGGAACCACGTGGATTACCTCCTCATCGTTCATTCGATAATGCTATTGACCTGCTGCCAGGGGCGGCACCTGTCAACATAAGGCCCTACCGGTACAGCCCGGCGCAAAAGGATGAGATTGAGGCCCAAGTGGCCGACGTGTTGGCTCAAGGGATCATTCAGATCAGCTGAAGTCCGTTCTCGTCGCCGGTGTTGTTGGTGCAGAAGAAGGATGGAGAATGGCGCTTTTGTATTGATTTTTGGCATTTGAATGCAATCATAGTAAAGAATTGCTATCCCCTGCCGGTGATCAATGAGTTGTTGGATGAGCTACAAGGATCAAAATGGTTCACTAGCTTGGACATGCGGTCGGGATACCATCAAATTCGGATGAGACCTTCGGACGAAGCAAAAACTGCCTTCCAAACCCGCCATGGTCACTTCGAGTTCAAGGTCATGCCGTATGGAGTGATCGGTGGTCCAGCTACGTTCCAGACAGGAGTGAACACAATGTTTGCTCCTTACCTACGAAAAGGGGTGCTCGTTTTCATAGACGACATCTTGGTCCACAATAAAACTCTGGAAGAGTATGTCACCCTCTTACGATCGGTATTTCAAACCCTGAAGGAGAATCAAATGGAAGTCAAAATGAGCAAGTGAACGTTTGCGAGCAATCGGTTGAAGTACTTGGGGCATGTCATTAGCGCTGAAGGGGTGCAAACTAACCCAACTAATATTGACAAGGTACAGGAATGGTCGAGTCCGCAATCTGCGAAAGAAGTGTGACAGTTTCTCAGTTTGGCAGGGCACTACAGGAAGTTTGTCCATCACTTTGGCCTGATCAGTCGTCCGTTGACAGAGTTGCTCAAGAAAGGAGTGTTTTTCGTTGGACATCTGCTCATGAGGAGTCTTTCACAGCCTTGAAAGGAGCCTTAACCTCGGCTCCCGTTCTGGCATTGCCAAATTTCTCCAAGCCTTTCGTAGTGGAGACGGACGCCTCTAACAAGGGTATTGGGGCTGTGTTGATGCAGGACCAACACCCGATTGCTTTTCTGAGCCAGACTCTTGGTCCGCGGCTTCATACACTCTCCGCCTATGCAAAAGAGAGCCTGGCTGTACTCATGGCTGTCGAGCATTGGCGTTCCTATTTGCAAACCTCGGAATTTGTGATCCGCACTGATCATCGCAGTCTGTCTTGTCTTGACGTGCAACGGTTGACTACTCCGTGGAAACAAAAGCCATTTACCAAGCTCCTCGGGCTGAACTACCGTATTGAATACCGAAAAGGAGCTCTAAATCAAGCGGCCGATGCCTTGTACCGTCGCCCAAAAGCTGCTATTTGTGCGATCTCGGTTTGTGTTCCTCGCTGGTTGGAAGATGTGAAGCGCAGCTACACCCAAGACCCTCAGTGCACAAAGATATTGGCAGCAGCGTTAGTTCCAACAGCAGCCGATGGCCCATTCCAGGTGCATAAAGGACTCATCCATTACAAAGGGAGCGTGTGGATTGGGAACAATCCGGTGGTGCAACAACAGGTGTTGGCCAAACTCCATTCTGGAGCGATCGGAGGACACTTGGGTGTCCAGGCTACTTACAGTCGTCTTAAATAGCACTTTGCTTGGCCCCAAATGTGAAGGCGTATGTAGCAGCGTGTGCTGTTTGCAAGCAAGCCAAACCAGAGCATGTCAAGTATCCAGGGTTACTCCAGCCGCTACCTATTCCAAAGCAAGCATGGGAGATGGTCACGCTTGATTTTGTGGAAGGATTACCAACATCCAAGGGGTTTAACTCTATTTTTGTGGTGGTGGACAACCTATGGATAATGTGTTCAAATTGCATGGTCCTCCGGATGCAATGGTGTCGGACCGTGATCGGATCTTTACCGGCAAGATTTGGCAAGAGTTGTGCAAGCTGGCACACATCACCTTGAACATTTCCTCAGCAAGACACCCTCAAACGGACGGTACCATGGAGCGAGTAAATCAATGCATGGAGTTGTACCTTCATTGCTTCGTGCACAATTGCCCAAGTAAGTGGGTTGACTGGATCTCTCTGGCTGAGTTTTGGTATAATACTGCATACCATTCTACTCTCAAATCCACTCCATTTGAGGTGCTGTATGGACACAAGCCGCGGTTCTTTGGGATCTCCAACATAGCGGATGCAGCCATGCCAGATTTGGCTGAATGGACACAGGAGCGCGCCACCATGTTGGCTTGTCTATGGCAACACTTGAATCGGGCCCAACAGTGGATGAAGGACAAGGCGGATGGCCACCGTTCTGACAGGACCTTTGCAGTTCAGGACTGGGTCTACCTGAAGTTGCAGCCCTATGCCCAGTCCTCGGTGGTGCTCGCGCTAACCATAAACCCGCCTTCCGCTATTTTGGTCCGTTTCTGGTGCTTCAACGTGTTGGTGAGGTGGCTTATAAGTTGGCCTTGCCTAAGCAGGCTAAGATCCACCCCGTGGTCCACGTCTCCCAGCTACGAGCAGCGGTTCCTCCTACAACAATAATTCCGCCGGAGCTGCCCACGCTGGACGAAGACCTGCTTCCCTTCCAAGTTCCTGAGAAGCTCCTGGATCGGCGGACGGTGCAGTGTGGGGCGCGTCAAGTGGAGCAGGCGCTGGTGAAATGGTCTGGGTTCCCTGACTCTTTGGCATCGTGGGAAGATGTCATTCCCCTCCAGACGCATTTTCCGCGAGCCTTGGCTTGGGGGCAAGCTCAGGCTAAAGGGGGAGGAAATGTCACGGGCCTTACTACTGCCCAGGATCGGCCCGCATATCAGGAACCAGCACAAGGACGGCCCAGGCGGGAGAAGAGGCCCAACATTCGCTACAAGGGCCCAAACTGGGGCAAGTGACCTAGCTATATAAGCGAGTGTGTGTGGAGTGGATGGGCACGGAAGAACTGAATCCCGAACTGGCCGCCTGTGGCGTTACCCCTTTCCCATCTCCTGGCTCTCACTCCCCGATCCCCCCTTCTTGCTGCTACCAATTTGTCAACTGTACCCAGATTATGTGACGAACTAGTATGTAGATCGAACAGAGGGGGTTAAGGATCGTATCAAGGTGCTGGACCTGGGTTGTGGCAACTTCTTCCTCTGCAGATCCTCTGCATCTTCACTCATTAGTGCCATGTCTCGGTGTCTGAATGAAGTAGCCTGCCTGTAAACTGGTTGGAACCAATGTGTGCAGTGTAGCAGACGTTCACATCCTTTTTCGATATCCGTAGAAGGCTTAATCGCCGACATGAGTGGTAGAAGAAATTCAGAGGAACGAACTGCTCCGTATGCTAGCTGCAAGAGCACAACAAAGAACTATGCACGCAACTAGTAGCAATCTCTTTTACACACATCAGGTTTTGTATTGCCAACTTCTACAAAGTTATGGGCCAAATCTCTCTAGTCTGACTCTAGCTAAGTACCAGTTGATTATGGTCAATTAGCCGAGGCAAGCAAACCATATAAGACCAACCATTGGTGGGTAAGTCCAAAAATATGTACCCCTAGCTTTTTGACTGAAAATGCACATGTCTCACAAACACGACAATAACGCAGAAAACTTTAGGGTTTAGGGTTTGTCTTGTCCAAAAAGTCCAGAAAAGTTTAGTGGCCGAAAACGCACTTGTCTCACAGACGCGACAGTCCCGAGAGATGTATCTGCACCTACATTGTTGTAGCGGCATGTGGTGACACATGGCCATTAATACTCGGATGCCATCATGTTACTTTATTAAACTAACTCGTATAAACACTCGGCTTATATATATACCGTGTTTTTTCGCCACAATACCCGGCTTATACCCGATAAGCTGGTTCACTGTAAGTCCAAAAAGGCTTAGCGGCCGAAAACGCTCTTGTCTCACAAACGCGACAGTCCCGCGGGAAGGTTTTGCGGCTACATTATTGTAGCGGCATGTGGTGCACGTGGCCGTTAACACTTGGTCGCCATCATGTAACTTTATTAAACCGAGTGCCTAGTATAAACACTCGGCTTATATATAAACCGTGTGTTTCTTGCCACGACACCTGGCTTATACCCGATAAGATGGTCCACTGTAAGACGCGTACCATAACTGAGAGTTTTACTCAGCTTATATATAGGCCCTGTTTGGTTCGGCTGTGGATTTCTAAAAGCAGCTGTGAAAAATCTGATGTGGAAAAACAATTGTGGATAATCTGATGTGAAAAAGATGTAGGTCATTTGGCAAACCAGCTGATATAGCTTTTTCAGATTTTGGCCCGCAGCGGAATCAGATTTTGGAAAGCACGTCCTGGGCTGCTTCCGCTTTTGATTCAGATTTTGGCAGCGGATTTCTGGAATCGGATTCTGCTGGGTTCGCCCTTTGATTCAGATTCTGCTGCGCGGCAACGGAATCCGTTGATGAAAGCTGAACCAAACAGGACCATAAACTGAGTCCAAATCCGTATAAGCCGAGTGTATTAGGTACACGGCTTACAATTTTTTTCATGTAGTGCATGTAGTTTGTAAAGTGTGTATGATCCCGAGTAACTAGGGATTTTCTGATGAGAGTGGATTTTTGGAACCGGGTGTATTGGAGGATTTTATTTTAAATACTTTGAAAATCACATTTAAGGTTTCAAAAAATTCCGAAGAAAATTCTGCATGATCATATGAATGTATATTACACATGTGTAAAGTTTGGTGATGAAATAAGTAAATATGCAACCTATACAAAAATAACAAAAATAGTGATTTTCAAATAGTGAATAATACATGCACTGTTCATCTTTCCAAAATCATGATTTTGTCATTTTTGTGTAACTCACATGGTTACTTATTTCAGCATCAAAATTTACACATGTGTAACATACATTCATATAAACATGTTGATTTGTTTTCAGAATTTTTTGAAACTTCAAAATAGCATTTTGGCACAGTTCAAAAAAATAGGGCTCCAATGCACCCGGGTTCCAAAGTGACTTTTTGTTTTCTGATGACTATCCTGCAGGCAAATCGTGATGAGCTCGCGCATGCTGCATGACAATCCATTCAGTGTTGGTCTACATGGCCCTTTCATTCTGAGAGAAAAAGTTCTGCGAGATAGCCGACATATAGCTGGTAGAAATGGCACCTAACGAGCCCAATGTGGCGCGGCCTCCTGTTGCAGTGTGTATTGGAGGTCCCGTGTAGGCCTAGGAAATGCGACATAATTGTTGGTACCAACTATAGGACTACTCTCCTTCCATAAGAAGGAGATGCATTCCAGCATATAGGACACAAGGCACTACAGATCACTTGGGCTAGAATATATACCATGCCACGTTGTGTGCGGTTATGTATACCACTCCATCGATCCTCTTCCAAGCACCTAGCTGGTAGCATAGCTCTACAAGGTGACACCCTTTTATACTCCTTACAAAAGGGCCACCTTTGAGAAACAAAGTGAATCTAGTGGCCGCGGTAAAAGAAGCATTGAGGAATACGAGGCAGCAGGAATGACAGGACACTTGCCAAGTGTAGCAAACAGCCCCACGTGCTTTGAGTATGCACTTGTATGAGTGCTAGAGCTGGGCTGTCGCAGCTTCTTCTTCACCATCAGCTTGACGCATTGCGCAGATCAACCTCTGCTTCTTTGCTCATATGTGCCGTGTGTGAGAAAAGGCTAGAAGCGTATAGGCAGAGACGTGTTCAGGTTATGTAGATAGAGAGGTTTAACACTTCCTCTCAATCAGAACTATCTAAGTTGAGATTGTGCCGAAATGGCTCTAACTATCAAACAATGAGAGGTTTGGTGACTCCATGTGCTTCGTGTTAGCATGAAAAATAGGATTATAGTAGTTAAATAAGTGACACCAAGAATATCACACCGGAGAGAGGCTGATTTGGGATGTTGCACGCCCAACTCCGTCAAAAGATTCTGAACTCAATTAATCGTTGTAGTAGGATTAGCAAGTGACTTGTGTTCAGCTTATGTGCTTGAGGGCGACAAACTTGCTTGTTTACATGCACTCCATGAGACAAGATTACCGCCAAGAAAAACTGCAAAACCACCGGTCGACCTTCTATCCTCAAGACAACATGTCCAGTCTGCATTAGAAAAAGCACCGGCTAACATGGAATTTGATTTCACAATTTTCCATCCATGAGACAGTGTTCCTTGCAAATAGCGAAGAAAACGTTTCACCGCTGCCCAATATACACTAGTAGGAGCCTACATTTACTGACAAACTTTATTGATTAAGAAAGAAATATCACTTCTAGTTAAGGTCACATATTATTGTGCACCTACAATACTGGATGCCTGGTGCAATCTTCCCCTCCAAGTGCTTCACCATCAGATAAGAGCAACTACTTGGAGATAAATAAAGATGTACTGACAGGCTTACAACCTTTCGTGTCAACACGTTTCAACAGGTCTAGTAGATACTTTCCTTGAGACAAAACAATGCCATCTGAAACAGTGTTTACCTCAATGCCGAAAAATAATGCAGACTGCCCAAATCCTTGAGTGCAAAGTCCATGCACAAATCATGAAGGAGGGCATCAAGTGCTTTGGTAGAGGAACTGGTAAAATATATCATCAACGTAAATGAGCATAAAGATGGTGTTTCCTTGTTGATGATAACAGAACAAACGGGTATCTGCTTTGGAGGGGGAGAAGCGAAGGGATTGAAGCTTAGATGACAAGCGAGGGTACCATGCTCGAGGTGCCTGTTCAGTCCATACAAGGCTTTATCAAGCTTATTAATATACATTGGTGAGCTAGAATCTTCATACCTAGGAGGTCATTTCATAAAGACATCTTCAAAAACACCATGCAAGAACACGTTTTTCACATCAAACTGTCGTGTGCATTAATTTTGAGAGACATCTATTGAATGAATCACTAAAAGTCAGCAGTTAGAGTGGCTGGCGGCATGAGCTCAGAATCATCAGCTCCTAAGTGATTCCCCGTGAGTCTAATTTTTTTATGAATTTTTAAGTCAAGCTTTAGGTATTTGTAAGTCTCACATTACGATAAAGAAACACATGCTTCGCGCCTCGTGGGCCGGCCCACTCTCGTTTGGCCGCAGCCTTACCTGCCACGTCGACAATTCCCTCGAAAACACGCTTAAGTTTCAAAATAGACCAGGATTGGATAGTTAGGCATGTTGATTTTAGGGATTAGAAGTTAAGGTCATATTTAGCTTTCCTCTACAAGATCAAAATATATTTTGCCCCGCAAAAAAAGTTCAATGTATATTTTGGACTTTTTCCTTTACCAAACTACCGTTGTTATCTTGCACGTGTTGTTGGAGAGTACATGTTTCTAAAATCCCACTTTTTCCTATTTCCACTTTTTTTTCTAAATCCACGGAGTTAAAACAAAACCCAAGGTCCTGAGTTCAATTGTTTATTTGCCAGCTAGGAAACAAGCTAAGATCCCGTATACACTTTGTAAAGTATGTAGGATCCTGAGTTACTAGCGATTTTATTCCCACTTCTTTCTGTACAAGCTCGATAACCAACTAGACTACTTTCTTGTTCTGCCGAGCTACCTTCTTTTTTCTTCTTCAAATATAACAGTAACAAAGGCGAGGCTGTTTGGTTTTCTTTTTTCGGTTTTTGTATGTCCCGTTTTCATTATGTTTTCCTTTTTATTTCTCTTTCTTTTATTTTATTTACTTTATAAAAATTTACAAACTATTTTTAAATCAAGATTTTTTTCATAAATGCGTGAACTTTTCAAATTCTTGAATATTTTCATAAATTTGTGAGCATTTTTCAATTCTGTGAACATTTTTTCAAATGCTCGAAGCTTTTACAACTTTTTTCACAACTTGTGATTTTTTCTCAAATTTGTGAACATTTTTGTCAAAATTGATGAATTTATTAACAAATCCGTGAACGCTTGGGCCGGCCAAACAGGCGCCCGATGGGAGCCATGTAGTCGCCTAGTTGGGCAAAGGTCTAAGCGTATTTTGTTCTTTTCTATATATTTTTTATTTATTTTGTTAATTTACTTTTTTACATTTTGAACTTTATTGTTCTTTTTGAAACTTGTATAAAAATTTGATATATTTTTCAGAATACCAAAAAATATTCTTTCCAATATTGGTTACAATTTTAAAAACATTTTCAAATTCCAAAAAATGTTTCCATTTTCGATTTTTTTGTTCACCAATTTCAGAAATGTTTTTGTTTCAAAAAAATGATAGATTTTCAATAAAATATGTGATTTCCATTTTGTGTTCAACACCAATTATTGGGAATTTTTTGACAATTTTGGAAAAAAGTGTTCAAGTTTATAAAATTGTCTTACCTTTTTTTGGACATTCGGGAATTGAGCCAACTTTTGCAAGTGGGTCGGCATGCCCATGGTAGGAATCCATGCCTGCTTGGAACAATTTTTGACACCGTATGCAAGTTATGACATGTCCTACCATTTATTGGCCTCTAATAAGTATTTAAAGAAAAAATAATTTACAATCATAATTTAAAACAGTTGCATAAAACTGTTATTTTCGTATTCTGAATCATAATTCAAATTTTCAACAGGTTTCAAAACTAATAATAAATTTCAAAAAGGAATAAGATTATTAACAAAAAAAGAGAAGAGAAAGGAAAAAAATAGAAAAAATATTAGGCATGGGCCCTACTAGGCGATGCCACCTCTCCCATCGGTTTTGGGAACCTCAGCTTCCCAGCCAGCTTTTTGGGTATAGGGGTCCTTCTAGGAGGTTCCAAAACCGCCTTTTTTCATTTTTCATTTTTCTCTTAATCTTCTCTCCTTTTTTTCTTGTTAATTTATTCTACTTTTATAAATTATTATTTTTAAAATTTCTGAGTTTTGTTTGGAATTTCGAAAAGTTTCATGTTTCTTTTTTCTTTTCTTTTATTTTTAGTATTTATTAATCATAGTTAAAATAATTTAGAAAATGTTCAGAATTTCCTATTTTTGTTTTCGTTCCAATTTTCTTCATATTAATTAATCAATGTTCGAAATTAAAAAAATATCACAATTAAACACATGTTTGTAAATTCAATAAAATGTTCGCGTAGTCAAAGTTTTTTCAAAGTTGCAAAAGGAGCTCCCATGTTTAAAAATTGCTCACACATCCAAAATATGTTTTCCTTTCCAAATTTTGTTCATTTTTTTAAATATCTGTGTTGTCAGAATATTTTCACAAGTTCAAGCCAAAATTTCCATATTTTAAAAATTGTTCACTAATTGAAAAACTTCATGTTTTCTAAATGTTGTTCAAAAATTTGAAAAATGTATGGGGAATTTGAATAAGTGTTCGCAAGTTTGAAAAAATGTGCATGCATTTGTAAAATGTTTGGACATTTCAGAACATGTTCGTGCTTTTATGTTTTTTATGAAGTTTCTGAAAAGTTTGTGTTTACAAATGTTATTCATAATTCCTAAAAATGTCTAGGAGTTTAAAGAACTAATCAAAACTGTTCATGTTCTGTAAGATGTTTGGAAATTTCAAAATATGGTTATGTTTTTTTAATTTTGGTCAAATTTAAAATATTAGTTGTGTTTTCAAATATTTTTCACAAATTCAAAAACTATCCAGCATTTCTAAATTGTTCACATCTTTTTCAAGAAAAGTTTCGAACTCTTTAGAAATTGTTTCCATATATACGAACGCAGTTGTGTGTTCTTATATATTTCGTGCTATGGAACACCAAAAGTAGCGGTGAGGTGTGGTGGCTTGCAGCGCGTGCCCTGAATGCAAGTTCTTGTGGTGGAATCCTTGTGAGCTCTCCCTTTTTGCAGTATTTTCATGTTGCCTACATTTTTTTCGTTCGAAAAGGAGGATTATCTCCGATCTCTACATCAAAACGATGCTTGCAACCATCTTTATCAATTTATTTATTAGAGACTGACAAAATTAATACAAAGATTCACCCAAAGCCACTTTCGAGGTGAACAAAGTTGTTACACATACAAGAAGAAAGATGGCCCCTAACTGCATCAACAGACACCATCTAATCCAGTGGCCTCAATAAGCCGCCCACCTGGCAAGCTGAGAGTACCAACCAGTCTAGGCGTCCCATAACGCACATCACATGCGCACGCTCTAGGATCCGCCGCTGCCATCTTTTGCTATCCCATCTTCAGGACGGATCATGGCATAGATCTTGCCAAGCCCATTTGTCATCGATGTCACCACGACGACAGACAACGCCACACCCCTGCACGCATCCATCAACACACACCCATCGCCAGGACCCCACTACGCCACGCCGCCGAGACCTGTCGTCATCGACGTGCAGATGCCACACAGCAACACCAGTAGTTACACGAACCGTCCGTGCTCACCGCACATACCCACCGTCTCAATGCATAAGACATCGGTTCGAAGGAGGAGATGATGTCATGATGGTGTGCCGCCCATTGACGTGGAATAATTAGAGTTTTCACCCGGGCGCAGAGAGGGAGGGAGTAGGGGGGAGTTGACCTTGCTGTCGCCACCAAGAAAGGAAATCATGCCCAGAGCATTATCGACAACATGGCCGCCACCGTTGGCCAAAGGTTTCCCCAGGACAAGCTCCCACCCCGACACTGATTGGGCCAACCACAAACATCTCCGTCGGAGATCTGGACTAGCCGATGGGGAGAGTTGCTTGCAAAGATGATCCGCAATAGATCTAGTGGGATGGACATGGGAAACCACCTCACAACATGACCACTAGCATATGGTGTCTCTGGAGCCGCCGACACCACGCTGGCTTTGACTGGTGGGGAGGGGGAGAGGGCTGGATAGGGTAGGTCCCGGAGGCGA
>NC_041392.1:41841932-41860736 GCF_002162155.2 Triticum dicoccoides
CACAGGCGTCACGAGTCTTTTGTTTTCTACGATGACAGAGCTTCACGTCGCTTACATTGAACGTGGTAGGAGGGACGTGGCTTAATGGGCTGGCTAGTTGCTCGCGCCTGTGCAGTTCGTATATGAAGTCCCACGTTTATGTTTCCATGGACAACCCACCATACATATGGAAGTGGGCACAATTTGCCAATGATCTATATCGCCTTTTATACGAGTACCAAAGCGGGGCTCCTTTCTTTGTGACTACCATGCAGGCAAATCGTGACGAGCTCGTGCATGTTGCGATGCTTAGAGCATTACTAGTAGAGCCCTCAAACCCTCAAACCTCTAAAAATAACCGCTTTTTTTTTACAGTTTTTGCCGAAAAAACGCCGTAGACTAGAACCTCTAAACCCTCAAACCCGTAAAAAAATTTAGAGGTCCAACCCTCAAACCACTTTGCAATCTGTAGAAGTAGGGGTTGAGGGGAAAATCGCCCCCCAACCCGCACTCCTCCTCCTCGCTCACGCGGGAGCCAACCGCCTCCTCCTCCCGCCGCCTCCTGCCGCGCCGGCCATGAAGGGCCCCGCCGCCGCCGCGCCCCCGCCCGTCGCGCCCGCCTCGCCCGCCCCCGCCCCCGCCCCCGCCCAACCGACCGTGGCCGACATGGTGGCGGCGACCCACGTCGAGGCCAAGCGGCAGCGGGCGGGCCTCGCACCACCTCCTGCTGCCCCGACCACCGTCACCGCACCGGCGCCCGCCCTCGCCGTCTCCCCGCCGCCCGCCCCGGCCACCAAGAAGAGCCGGCCGAAGGCGGCCTCTTATGGGCCGGGAGGGGCGGCCTCCAAGGTTGCCGGCTCGTCCCCGGCCGTGACCAAGCCGCGGAAGAAGCCCGCGGCGCGGAAGAAGCCCGCGGCGGCCGCCGTCACCGAACATCCTCCCGCCGGGCACGAGGTGTTTGAGGAAATGGCAAACCCATCCTCGTTCATGGACCTCCTCCAAAACGCGGAGGTGGACCTCGGAGCTCCGCCTCTAGACCCCTTTAGGGTTGGTGACGACTTGGAGGAGAAGGAGGAAGATGAGGAGGATGTAGGGGATGACGAGGAGGAGGTGGCTGAGATAGGGGAGGAGGCATTCACCGCCGCTTCCCGCCCACACGCACGGTCGACAAACTACACCGAGGCGGAAGATGTCCTCTTGGTTCGTGCTTGGGCAGCTGTGGGAATGGATGCAACCACCGGCACCGATCAAACCGGTAAACGGTATTGGCAAAGGATCGAGGACGTCTATTGTAAGATCAAGCCGATGAATAGTGGGTTCATCCATCGCTCTTTCCGGTCGCTTCAAGGCCGGTGGGAGTTGATCAAGCCCGCTTGTTCTCGTTGGAGTGCGGCCATGGACCAAGTGATAGATGCACCACCTAGTGGAACCGTGGAGAGTGACTATGTGAGTACATATTTCTTCACTATTTTGATTATGTGTGTGCACTATGCTATTGGTGGGTTCTTATGTGATTTATGTGTGGTTGATAGGAGACAATTGCCGGCATGAGGTACAAGGAGATGGCCGCTTCCAAGGGCAAGCCATTCCCATTTAAGCATGTTTGGTCAATTCTTCAAACCTTTGACAAGTGGAAGTTGAGGGATCAAGAGACCGCACCCAAGAAGTCGGCAATGCTAAGGATGGATGATAGTGAAGATGAGGAGGAGAGGAACTTGGGCAAGCCCGAGGAAACCAAGAAGGGCAAGCTAAGGGTGAAGATGGAAGAAGAGGCGTCAAGCCTAAGGGAGAAGATGGACCACATGATGAAGGCAAGAGAGGAATTGACAACGAAGACATTGGAGACGAAGCTTCTTATCACCGAGAAGAAGAAAGAGGTCAAGCTTGCACAAGTTGAAGCAAAGCGTGAAGAAGCGAAGCGCAAGGCCGAGTTGGAGGAGAGGATGATCAAGCTCAAAGAGGCAAAGGTATGGAAAAAACTTATGGTGGAAGAGAAAGAGCACATGATGATGTCCAAGAAGGACATGGATGAAGACCAATTGCAATGGTGGAAGGACTACAAGGAGGACATCGCGGAGAGGAAGAGGATGTTCCGTGTTGCGTCCTCTACTTTTTGAGGTGACACTCCGATGAGTAGTTGTGGTGATGGCGGTGTGTACGACTCCACCGGTGCCGATGGAGATGCTTGATGGAGCCCGCTTGTGGTCTAGGAGATGGCGCCGAGGTGTAACTTTTTGGTGATGGTGCCGATGAGAGGAGGAAGATGATGATTTTGTGATGTAAACTATTAAACCATGCATCAATGATTGTCATTTGGTAGTTTGTTTGGAAGTTGATTATGTTCTTGTTGTCATAAATTGTGAGATGTCAAATGATAGATTTAAAGGTTGGGGTCGAGGCAAAGACTAGAACCCTCAAATCCAATCCTTAAAGCGGTTTAAGGGTTGGGTTTGAGAGTTCTAGTATTTGCCCCTGTTTTTCAACCCTTAAAAGTGTCAAAAAGTGGCACTTCTCAACCCTTAAAACTGCTTTAAGGATTTGAGGGTTTGAGGGTTCTACTAGTAATGCTCTAAGTATACGTGACACAGTCCATTCTGTGTTGGTCTACATGGCCCTTATATTCTCTTCTTCTCTACTTTCAATAAGTGGCATGGATGCACAGTAGAAACAATGAGAAAATAATGGCACCGAACGAGCCCAATGTGATGTTGCCCCCCATTTAGGGATGCAGAGGGGCGCCCGAGCTGCCCCGCCTCCAATTCAAAATATCTCATGCTAGTTATAATTCTTCTGACCAGATGTAGCTTAGTTTGAACTAATATAATGTTTATGCGGGCTTATGCGGGACGCCCACCTGCATCCCTACCCTCATTGCAGTTTGTATTGGAGGAGCTGTGTAGGCCTAGGAAATGCGACATAATTATTGGTACAAACTTTCGGACTAGTATGGTTCCATGCATTCCAGCATATAGGACACAAGACACTACTGATCACTTGGGCTAGACTATATATCATCCCACGTTGTGTGTAGTTATGTATACCACTCCATCGATCCTCTTCCAAGCACCTAGCTAGTAGCATTACTCTACAAAGTGACATCCTTTTCTACTCACAAATGGGCCAACTTTGAGAAATAAAGTGAATCTAGTGGCCATGGTAAAACAAGCATGGAGGAATATGAGGCACCAGGAACGAGAGCACATTTGTTAAGTGTAGCTAACAGCCCCATGTGCTTTGATTATGCACTTGGATGAGTATTAGACCTGGGCTGTCACAGCTGTTTCGTCTTCACCATCAGCTTGACGCAGAGCGCAAATCAGCCTCTGCTTCTTGGCTCGTATGTGCCATGTCTCCATGCCTCAAGGAAGTAGCTATCAATAATAGGTAAAGAACCCCGACAAATGGTTGGTTGTAAACCAGCTGCGTGTATGAGTGGTGGATTTTTAGAACATCTACACCCGGATCCTACTATCCTGGCTGTCCAATATTGCTTTAAGATCTGTGCAACACAACTAACTTTCTATATGAAATTTTCTCTTTTTTGTTTCTCTCACATAGAACATGGCTTGAAGTTCAAACCTTTGCAGCGTGGCAAAGCTTTCTATCTAGAATTAGGATAAATCTTTCAGATTTTTTTGTCAAACATAAATATACAAAATATAATTTTTAAATCTAGAAAATCATAATTTGTATATTTATATTTGACAAAAAAATCTGAAAGATTTATCCTAGATTCTAGATAGAAAACTTGGCTACGCTACAAAGGTTTGAACTTCAAAACATGTTTTATGCGAGAGAAACAAAAAAGAGAAATGTATTTGCACGAATCGCGATGCGTAGAATGGATGGCTAGATAGAAAGGGCCTGGGTGTATGTGTTTTATTTTATGTTTTCGCTGCGTGTATTCCGCATGCAGTTGTAAACTACTCCCTCCGTCCCATAATATAAGAGTGTTTTACTCTTATATTATGGGATGGAGGGAGTAGCTATCAATAATAGGTAAACTGATCGGAACTAACGATTTTCTTTATGCACAATTCAACCGCGCACCGCCCTCAGGTATTCTCCCTGCTTGCTGACAGAAATCCATGATACGTCCTGGCAAAGTCGACCAAAATCTTGGGTCGGGGGCGCATGTCGGACAGAATGGATTGACCTAAAGACAGGTGCCCCGATTTGTCCATGGATGGGCGCGCCAAGTTGGCAATTTTTGAGCAAGTCCCTCCAGAATTTCCTTAAACAGCACAGCCCTCAGCTTCCGAATTGTGGGGAGGCCAAATATCAGCACGGGGATGATCCCAATGGGAATCCTACCGCAGATGATAGTAGCTCCGCCTGTTCATCTTTGCATCGGATGGGTAAAAAGGTGCATTTTGATTTGTTGATGTTTAAGCACGTCGCCTCCCCAAATTCTTCTAAGATGGCCAAATAGATCGAGATGTTTCTTCCAACGGCTTTAAGAACAGGATGATATCATCGGCATAGAAGGACAGACCATGAGAGACACCCGTCGGCCCAGTGGCAGTAGCATTCCTTGTCCTCCCTGCCTCAAACCTCTGCCATTGTAAACAGGGGTGCCCAGCGAGTCATTAACGAGTTCTCTTGTGGAAGCGGATGATAAGTGGCCACATATGAAGCTGATCCACAGGTGACCAAAGCAATCACTAGTGGTGGTTGCCATCTTATTCACTTGATCATGGCCAGCCGCACTTTTCATAGATGAAGCATCTTTTGACATCAAAACCATTGTGGTGGATCTTGCTCTGAGTTGAGCACCTAGGTTCATATGTCATTTCTTGTTGTGCTCCCTTTTGCAATTCACTGTTTTGCATAAGGTCCATCATGCTTGAGAGAGTATTCAAGAGAGAAATATTCACAAGGTTTTAAAAAATCGCCAAAGTAAATTTGCCTCTCTCTCACTCTCTTCGGACGCTTGAACCACTCAAGCTTTAGAATGTCAACTGAACTGTGTAACTGAAGCTGCAGTGCCCACTGTAATAATCTGTGATCTTAATTACCAGATGGCTGGATTGTCAGTGATGCCCCGTTTCCCCACAATTATGAATGATTGTAAGGCCACGCACTCGCTAGCTTTACAACATTCAGCTTAACAACGATGACTTCTGACAGATAGGGATGTACATCTTTTACTTGTCGTGGTACTACCGTACTAGTGATAGAAGCTACCTTCAAGTTCAGTACTAGTTTACCCTGCCAAAAAAACACCCAGGTGGCATAGCATTCATAACTACTGAAAACATAGCGTGTTATAGCACCTCTAATAGAATGCTATGGCATTCTGAGCAATATCTCGCTAAATGAAATCAATGTGGAATCACTCACCATAGCGTAATATAATTTCGCTATAGTGCGATATAGCTTTGCTATAGCAAATTTCAAGGGTTGTGCTACTTTTTCACAATACACTAATTCTTTCCATGTTTATAACATGAAAAAGGTCAGAACCATACTAATAAATGTACTACTTACCACCATAAAACCGTTGTAAGATAGGACATACTCGGCAAGGTATAAATAATTGATGCATATATGTGTCGCTCAATGTCCACTAAAAGAGTGGCAAGCTCCACAAGCTACCAGTTGACGGAAACTTTTATTGCTGGAATAAAAATGAGTAGGTCACATGCAAGGAAAAACATGGAAGTTTGACCTACACTACTAGGAAAAGGGCTATAACTGATATGGACATTAATGGCGCATCACGTATGTGGTGTGCCACTGCTATATAGCAGTGGCGCACCAGATATAGGTGCGCCATTAGTGTCCTCATCACTAATGGCACACTAGACACACAGTGCTTCATTACTAGCAATTTTTTTTCAAAACTATTAATGGCGCACCAGGGCACAATGCGTCATTACTAGTTTTAACTAGTAATGACGCACCACACGCTCGGTGCTTCACTACTGACAATTTTTTTTACTTTTTTTCCAAAAGTAGTAATGGCGCACCTGGGCGAAGTACGCCATTACTAGCTCAAACTAGTAATGGCGCACCACACCCACGGTGCGCCACTACTGAGATTTTTTTTTGTTGCAAAACTAGTAATGGCGCACCCCTGGCAGGTGCGCCATTATTTGTAGGTGGTGCGCCATTAGTAACCTGAGACCAGCTAAATATTTTGGACAGCCACCTACCACACTCACTTTCCCCACTTCATTCTCTCCTCCTCCAAGCTTGTCTCGGCTGCCTCCTCCTCCTCATCTCATTTGCATCATAGATTCACCCAAATTAAGTGGTTAAATTACCTTTTTTTATTGGTAAGTAAGGGGAAAGCTTTTTTTTATGTTGTAGATCTACTTTTTTCTCCCTCCAACAACGTGCATATGCATTTTTTATGGCCTAGCTAGATCTACGTATGTTTGTGGTGTTGCATATGTTTGTGGTGTTGCATATATGTTTGTGTTTGCTGGTACCGGTATTTGAAATGCAATAGTTGCCAATATTTTGACGGAATGTTGATTCATTTCCGTTTCGGCAAGAATTTGGCACTATGCATTCTTTTTGGTCCTATTTTTAGGCAAAGCCATGCCAAATTTTTTCTTGGTTCTAAAATATCGTTTTGCTCTACCTCGCAGGCGACCATGGCCAGCACGATGACCGAAGGCATCGTGAATAAGTTTTTGAGCTCCGGGAAGACCGAGATGCTTCAAAAGAACGAGACGAAGATAATATGTCCGTGTCGAAGATGCAAGCTAAAGAGCCTTATTGCGGACCCGGATTTCGGGCAGGTGCGGGACCACCTGCTCTTGCGTGGTTTCATGGATGGCTATTGGTGGCAAGGTGATGAAGATGACTATGAAGTCGTCCATGGGGGCCGGGCAAGAAATGAGGAAGGGAAGCAAGACAACCACCGCGGCGAGGGCGGGCGAGAAGATGAAGAATCTCCAAGACATGATCATGACGGTGATGCCGGACATGATGATGAGGAAGATCAAGACGAAGGGCATGATCATGAAGATGAAGATGCCGGAGCAGACGACGATGGACCATCGATGGGCTGGGTGCAGGACCCTCATATTCAAGAGCTGCTTCTCAAGCAGACGGATAACGCAAGAGCTGCCGCCCGAGAGAAAGCCAAGCTGGATCAACTGGAGATAGACGCGGTTACTCTATTGTATGAAGGATGCAGGCCCGTGGATACCTGCCTAAAAGTAACGCTCATTTATCGGGACGAGCACGTGGAGTCTACCATATGTCCGGTGTGCGGCGTCACTCGATACAAGAAGAGGAAGAAAGCTCCTCGAAAAGTGGTGTGGTACTTTCCGATCACTCCTCGTTTGCAGCGATATTTCGCGGACCCTAAGCTAGCAAAGCTTCTGCGTTGGCACGTGGATAGGGAGAAGAAGCGAGAAGATGACGGAAATGATCCGGAGATAAATAAAAAAGACAAGATGCTGAGTCACCCTAAGGATGCGAGCCAGTGACAAGCGTTGAACTTCAAACACCCAGAATTTGGGGACGATCCAAGGAACATCGTGCTGGGCGCGAGCACCGATGGAGTCAATCCGTTTGGCAGCCAGAGAAGCACACATAGCATCTGGCCTGTGTTTGTGTGGATGTACAACCTTCCCCCCTGGTTGTGCATGAAGAGGAAGTACATTCACATGAGTATGCTAATTGAAGGGCCGAAACAAGCAGGGAACGACATCAATCTGTATCTGGGGCTGCTGAAAGAGGAGCTAGACACATTGTGGAAAACGTCAACCAATACGTGGGACGCCGCAGAGAAAGAATATTTCCCTATGAGAGCCGCACTGCTCATGACGGTGCGTGACTATCTTGGTTACGGATATCTCGCGGGGCAGGTGGTCCAAGGATTTTCTGGATGCGTCAGGTGCATAGATGACACAACGTATCGCCGGCTAGGTAGAGATCCCGGGTCTTCGAAAACCGTGTTTATGGGACATCGAAGGTGGCTTCGCGATGATGACCCATGGAGAAAATGCAAGGATCCGTTTGATGGTGAAACCGAACCCCGAAGACGCTCACGTACGAGGAGCGGCAAGGAAATAGACGAGCTGTTGAAAAATTGGAAAGATTGCCCACTGCCGGGAAAGAAGCAAAACGCGCCAGAGCCGCTGCTGAAGGTATGGAAAACGAGGTCTGTTTTCTGTGACTTGCCGTACTGGAAGATCCACCGTGTGCCTCATAGCCTTGATGTCATGCATATCACGAAGAATGTGTGCGAGATTCTGCTTGGGTACCCTGCTCAACATGCCAGAGAGGACCAAAGATGGGCTGAAAGCAAGGGCAGCCTTGAAATCAATGGGCATCAGGGAGGAGCTTCACGCTAATGATGATGATGATGATGATGATGATGAGGCGAAGTAGGACACGAAAAGTCGTCGGAAAGGCAAAAAGGCCAAGAAGACCGGAATTGACTACCCTCCCGCGTGCTTCACTCTAAGTCAGGAGGAGATCGAGCAGTTTTTCACCTGCCTCGTAGGAGTAAAACTTCCTTACGGTTACGCGGGGAAGATAAGCAGATACCTAGACTCAGCGAAGCAGAAGTTCAGCGGGATGAAGTCTCACGACTGTCACGTGCTGATGACGCAGATACTTCCAGTTGCAATCCATGGGATCATGGACGCGCATGTCCGTGAAACGCTATTTGGCCTATGCAACTTTTTTGACGTCATCTCTCGGAAGTCGATTGGCGTGAGGCAACTCAGAAGGCTACAGGAAGAGATCGTGGTGATACTATGCGAGCTTGAGATGTACTTCCCGCCCGCATTCTTCGATGTTATGGTGCATCTGCTGGTCCATATCGTGGAGGATATCATCCAACTCGGGCCGACGTTCCTGCACAGTATGATGCCGTTCGAAAGGATGAATGGTGTCATCAAAGGATACGTTCGCAACATGTCACGTCCAGAGGGAAGCATAGCCAAGGGCTTTCTGACCGAAGAGTGCATCTCCTACTGCACGAATTATCTAGGCATCGAGAACCCCGCTGGTCTGCCGATCAACAGGCACCTCGGCAGGCTCGCTGGATAGGATCACCACGAGGGTCGCCGCGAAATGCATGTCGACTTCGAGGGTTGACTCGCCGACTTTAAGAGAGCAAACCTAGCCGCACTACAACACATAGACGTGGTCGATCCATGGGTGGTAGAGCACAAAACCTTCATTAAGAAGATGTACAATGACCGAGGCCAACAGAGGACGGGCGGAGATATAATCAAAGAGAACAACTCATGTTTCACGTGTTGGTTCAAGGAGAAGCTTCTGTCATACCCTTTACATGAGGATTCTTGCGCGGAAGAAAAACTCATATTCGCCTTGTCACAGGGCGTCGAGCACAACCTGATGACCTATGAGGCGTACGATATCAACGGATACACATTCTACACCGAGGACAAGGACATGAAGAGCGATGGTTATCAGAACTCCGGGGTAACGATGGAATTCTACACCGGTAACGAGAAGGACAAATACTACGGAGGGATCGAGGAGATCTGGGAGTTAAGCTACGCTGGAGAGAAGGTCCCGATGTTCCGTGTCAGATGGGCCAAGAGCGTCATAAAAGAAGACCGGTATTTCACAACCATGGTTATACCCGAAGCCAAATCCAAGACCGTGGGAGCAAACGTCACCGCGAAAAATGAGCCATGGGTACTGGCTTCCCAAGTGGACCAATGCTTCTTCATTACCGACCCGTCAAAGCTCAGTCGTGTTGTCGTGAGGAGAGGCAAAAGGAAGATCATCGGAATGGATGGAGTCGCCAATGAGCAAGACTTCGACAAGTACGACGACCCGAAGATGGAACATGACGACGACGATGCAGTGCCATACACCACAAGAAGAAGCAGGACCACCCTACCTAAAGGACGTCCGTTCAACAGAAAAACTTCATTTGCGAAAAAGAAGGGCAAGAAGATTGTGAAAAGATAGCTAGCTAAGATCGATTGTATTTAAATCGTAGTCTTCATTTCTCGATTGTATTTTGACATTTTGAAATGATATTTCTTCTGTTCTAATCCTCATGAATATTGAATTTCTTAATATTTTTTGAACTCATGAATATTTTTAAATTTCATGGGCACTTTTTGAATTCATGAATATTCTTCAAATTTGATGATATTTTTTCATATTCATAAATGTTTTACCAATTCACAAATGAATGCAACTAAAAATCCAAAAAAATATTGATGTTATTTTTAAATAACAAATTTGATGATATTTTCAAATAACAAATTTGATGATATTTTTAATTAAAAATAAAAAACAAATTTGATGATATTTTCAAAAAAAACAAATTTGATGATATTTGATGATATCTTCTGTTCTAGTCCTCATGAAAATAACAAATTTGATAAAAAAAACAAATTATTAGATGCAACAAAAAATAATGAAAAAAAGTTACTAATGACGTACCACAGGAGGGTGCGCCATTGCTATCAGAAAAAAAAGAGTTACTAATGGCGCACCAGAGGATGGTGCGCCATTGCTATCAGTGTTTTTATGGCGCACCCCTAGATGGTCCGCCATTACTAACATTTCCCCCTCTAGCTGGATACCCCTTCGCCCGATCCCCCTTCCCTCTCCCTTGCCAGATCCCCCTTCCCTTCCTCGCCACACCCGCTCCGACGACCCCCGCGCCCGCTCCATACCCGCTCCGGCTTCCTGTTGAATAAGGCCGAGCCAGACCCCTGTGCAAACCCTAGCACCTCCCCACTTCCCCTCCCCTCGCGCTGCTTCACCCGACTAGGTCGTCGCCGTCACCGCATCGTCCCCGCGACCACTGCCGTCCCCGCACCCCACCAAGGAGTCCAGGAGCTCTGCAGTGTTCTTCTACGTCATCGACGGACAACCGTTCGAGCTCGACGACTCTGCATCATGCGGATCGAGGTCTTCTTCCACCTCCGGCCACCGCGCCTCACCGTAGATCCGCGTCACCTCGTCAACCCCGGCCCCGCACGAGCTCGCCATCGTCTTCCTCTCGGTGAGCTGCACAGGTTCCCCTCCCCCCTTCAATTTCGTCACCGTAGACATTCGGACCACCGCGCCCCAACTCCTGGTTGCCGCCCCTCGTGGCCGTGCCCTGGCCCGGCCCAGGCGCGCTCACCGCAACGCGACCGCACCTCCACCACGCTCGGGCCGTGCCCAGTCGTATCGCCCAATCTGATGGTGTATACTTCTTATGTTCTTTCTGTCAGATTTCGGGTTCCGGCAGACCCTTGAGGTTCGAACACTGGGGTGCGCGCGGAGATCTCTCCCCTATCGATCTACGTCCGATCCTCTCGTGCAAACTAAGATGAAAATGATGAACAACACAAGAGACATGAGGTTTATACTGGTTCGGGCCACCGTTGTGGTGTAATACCCTACTCTAGTGTGTGGTGTGGTGGATTGCCTCAGGGGGCTGATGATGAACAATACAAGGGAAGAATAGCCTCGCGAGAGGTGTTCTTGAGCTGGTGTGATGAACTGCTAGGGTGAGTTCAGTCGCCTCTCTCTCTCTCTCTCAGCTAGGGTTCTACCAGATCTCTAGATGTCTGTCTGCCCGTCCCCCTCTCTTCCCGGTCTCTAGATGTCCCTACTCTGTGGTGGCTAGCTCTATTTATAGAGGCCCTGGACCTCTCCCCGAATAATTGAGCGGAAAGGACGCCAACAATTGGCCATTTTGAAGGGGAGCATGCAGTACAAGTTATCCTGACCAAAGGTGGTCTTCGGCTGCCAAAAGCACTGGTGATGACACCGTCCTGGGCTCCACGGTGACCTCCGTCCTGCCGCTCTGTTGGTCTTGGTCTCGTTGCACCGGAATGGCAACCTTTGCCTGATGCCTTGGCCTGTGCTTGCCCCTTTTGCACCAAAGGGAAAACAAGACCCTGCGTAGGCCGGCGCCTGCCTGGCGCCCGCCTGGCCTTGATCGTCATGGCTTGCATCATGGGATCCTCGCGAGGTACCCTTGCATTGATCTCTCTGCCTCCTCACAAGCCTGCCTAATGAGGCTGCCTCTGAGGAAGCTTCCTGTCGTCCGCCCTGTGAGGCTTGGCCCCTCGCGAGGGTCTTGAGCTTGGGCTGATGAAGATGGACCGCGCTGGGCCCCCACCTGAGCCACGCCGCAGGCCGCAGGAAGGCAAGTCTGGGGACCCCCGTTCCCAGAACGCCGACAGTAGGCCCCAGGCCCAAGGCGCGCGCGGGCTTGGCTTAGCAGAGAGGCGAAGGGGCAAGCGCGAAGCGCCGCGGGCCCTAATAGCCTGCGGCCTTGGGCACCACGTGGCGGTTTATTGGACGTGGGTGTTTGCACTTCCCCACGACGCCTAGGCAACTGCACGACTGACAAAAGGGGGGTGCCCGGGCCAGGCTTACTTGCCCTGCTCTCGTCCGTCTTGCCCTAGATCCCCTTTCTCGTTCTCCTTCCTCTTGCTCCCGAAATCCTCCAGATCCATCACAATCCTTCGCATCCGGCACGCCATGGCGCCTCGCAAGTCCCCGGCTGATGCTTGGTACTCGCCGGCCCTAGATTCCCCGAATTTGTCGGAGAAGAACCTCACCCTCGCGTGCCTGATGACGATGGCGCAGGGCAGCGAGGGGGCGACTATGCTCAAGGTCGGCTCTGACTAGCCTGAGGGCAAGGGGAGCACCTTATACCCATTCTTCATGAGCGCCATTGTCGCTGGTCTGGTGCCTCCTTTCTCTGAGTTCTTCCATGCCGTTCTCCGCCAATACAACTTGCAGGCTCTGCATCTCCACCCCAACTCTGTCCTTCTCCTGGCGATTTTCGCCTACTATTGCGAGGCTCATGTTGGTGTGAAGCCCTCGGTGTGCTTGCTGCGCCACTTTTTCTCCCTTCGGGTTTCTGGCGCTCAGGTCTCCGCATGCGCGAGCTTCATTGCATACTCCAGCTCCAACGCCATCTCGAAGCCTGGGAAGAGGATCGAAGGCTACCAGAGCAAGTGGGTCATGATGGATGTCGGGCGCCTCCACCCTCGTCGGGTATTGCCCACGGGGCAACCTAAGTCCGTTGATGCATGGTCCCGCGGGGAGCTCGTCGACCCTCAAGCGAAGGCGGTGTTGATGAGGATGAACGCGGACCTGAGGCCGAGCAACTCGGAAGCGGCGAAGCGACCGGGGCCACGCTCCTGAGGGAGTTCTTGGAGCACCGGGTGGCTCCACTCCAGGAGCACTCGCTCCCACTGTGGAGGCTTGGAGGAGCAGACGCCGCCCTGCGCCTGAGCTCCGAGGCCGTGACCGACGAGGATCTGGCTGCGACCCTCCATTCCTTGGTTGGGGGATACGTGGCGAGCCCGGTGGGCGCCCCGTCCCCCTGTTCCTTCGTGACGACTGGGAGCAGGGCATGAACACCATGCCCACCTTCAACGGTGAAGGGCTGGTGCCCGCGACAGCTCCCGAAGATCTGGCGGTCTTGGCAACGGTGAACCTGTCCTCCGGCAGATCCAGCGAGGGAAAGGGGAAAGAAGAGGCGGAGGAGGAAGTGTCCGACTCGGAGGAGACTGGCGAGGATTGGGGGGAGTCCTTCCCTCGGCACAGGTCCCAGGCCCTCCGCTCCATGCCGGACGACGACGAGGCTAGCGCCAGGCGAGGAAGGGAGGGCTCTTCCTCGGTCACGAGGAAGGGCAGGTCGAGCCTAGTTCCCCCGAAGTCTGCTCTGGTCCCTGGGGGGTCCAAGGCCAGCTCCATCCCTCCTGACGCGCCTTCTGCTTCCGGGCCCCCCAAGGCTGACCCCCGCTGCAGGCTCTCGGGCTTCAAGTTTGGCCGGAAGTTGCTTGAGTCCATGGACGACGTCCAGTAAGTGTTCGATTCGTGCTCTGCTTGGTTTCTGCCGCTGAGGCTTGACGTTTGCTCTCTTTTACCAGGCCGGCACCTGCTGCCAAGAGGTTGAAGGAGGCTTCTGCAGCCCCGCTTGGGGCGAATCCGTCTGCCGGGGCGACGCCTTCGGCTGTTGGGGGAGAGGACGGCGAGGCCCGCACCTCTCCGACCCTACCGCCCTCGCGAGGCCAACTGGGCACCCCGGCGAGGAGTCATCCCCCGTGGCCCCGCTGGACCTGGAGTCGACTGTGCCCGACGCTGTGGCCGTGGCGGCCAAGGCTCAGGAGGTCCCTTCCTGCCGAGCTGTGGCCACGCTACCATCTTCTCCGCCTCCTGTACAGGTTCTTGTCTCTTCTGCTCCCTCCGCCGCTGTCCTGGACCAGGTTGCCAATGAGCTGAGCCAACTGCGGGAGGATCTCCTGAGCGCAGACCCTCGTCTGGTGGCCGGCTGCCTGGAGTTGGCCTCAGGCTGGGCCCGTTCTGCTGCTTCCGTCTGAGCAGTGCTGAGCCAGGCCGTGTCGTCCTCTGACGAGGAGAAGCAGGCCGCTAACCAGGCCAAGGCCGCTCGCGACGCTGCCCTGGGCGACGCTGCAGATGCCCAGGGCTGCTGCAAGACGCTTGAGGCCGAGCTGCAAGGCCTGCGCGACGAGCTCACCAAGGAGGTGCACAGCCGCCGGGAGATGGAGAAGGAGATGAAGGCTAGGGAGGCCGCCGCCAAGGACCGAGACGCCAAGCTTGATGACCGCCACAGCCGGCTGGAGACGCTGGAGCAGTCGCTGAAGGCGGAGAGGACCGTGCTGGACGCCAAGGCGAACGTCCTGACGGAGGACCAGGTGGCCTTCGCGAAGCTAGAGAAGAAGGCTCGTGGCATACTGAAGACGTTGTATGATAGCGGCCTGGAGGAGCCGTTGGCTGGTGCGGAGGACGGCCCCGCCAAGCTGCTCCCCTTCCTGGTTGATGCGCTTGAGGACGTCGCGGACGGACTTGGCCCCACGGTCGAGGCCGAGGCGCGTGCCCTATCTTTCGCGGTGCTGACGCGTGTCCGCAGCCATGTCTACCTGCGCAACCCCAACGTCGACTTCGACAGCCTGCTGGAGCCCATGAGCGGCGACCGTGCCGCTGCCGCCGCTGAGGCCGTGAGAGGCCGAGCCGAGGTTTTGTTGGGGAAGTTCCGCTCCCCCAGCGTCCTGCCCGGGCGCGGTGTCACCGGCCTCGCGACCTCGGGAGGCGAAGCCGTCCAGCATGACTCCACCACCGGTAACGACGTTGCTGGGGAGTGATCCCTTCACGACTTCCATCCTGTTTTATTCCTGCACATGCACCATGCCTCGCGGAGGCATTTAAACTTGTGTTTGGCGTTGTGGGACAATCTTATGGCTTGTAATATTTGCTTTGAATTTCCTGAAATTTGCATTTTCCTCTCCTACTTGCTTATGCTCTACGTCGGCAGGGCCCGGCCCCGCGCATACCTCACCCAGCGTTAGCCTCGACCGGAAACCAAGGACGAGACTAAGGAGTGAGGGGCTACGTGGCAAGTTAGGCTCCTAAGTCGCGATGCTCAGGAGCCCCCCTTGACGCGCGAGCAACAAGTAGGGAAGGGGGGGCAAGAAGTGGATTGACCGTTCTACGTCGGCAGGGCCCGGCCGCGCGCGTACCTCACCCAGCGTTAGCCTCGACCGGAAACCAAGGATGGGACTAAGGAGTGAGGGGCTACGTGGCAAGTTAGGCTCCTGAGTCGCGATGCTCAGGAGTCCCCCTAGATGCTCAAAAGGGTTTCATACCTCGACTCCGCTCGAGGAGTGGTGTGCGACGACCAGGTCCAAGGGACCTGGCTAGGTGGCGTGCGCTCGGGCATGGCCCGGGCGTAGCCCCCGTGTCCAGCCCCCTCGCGTGGCACTCCCGAGGGGAGGCGTTGCGATGGTGCTGGACACTGAGCTCTGGGCTCCCTGAGGTTGGTACGGCCGTGGGCCACCCTCAGTTGTTTATCACCAGCGCGGAGCATAGCGCTTCCGTATGTGTACGGGCATAGCCGCTCCTCGGCAGTGTCGTCAGCCAGCACGGAGCATGGTGCTTCCACTGGTGCGTGAGAGGGGGCTCCCCTCCGGGAGGAGCCCCCGGGGCGTGTACAACCCCGCCCTGACACGTGGCCGGCACAGTAGGGCTAGGAGAGGTGTATCTAGGCACCCGTGAGCCAGTGCAGGACTCACGAGGCCCTACCTCGAGGCGGGTTGCGCCTGGCTCTGGGCCTTTATCAATTGGTGTGTTCCTGCAGGGTTGTTAGAATGCAAATGCTCAACGTCCTCAGGTCCCGCCCCCTGAGCGAGCTTAGCCGCCGCTGGTATGACAGGTCGCGATGCCGTGGGTCAAGGCCAGGGGGTGAGGGCTGGAGAGCCTGTAAGAGCCCATGAGTCGCGATGCTCAGGCGCCCCCCTTTTAACGTGTAAGCACTTTGCATGATGACAAGCAGTAGGTGATAACCATGGGAATCAGATTAAGCGTGAAAGAACAAGTTCACCCTAAGGTAAATGTTGGAAAAGCAACTGCCGCTGGGTCGGGCCCGAGCGGCATGGGGATGATGCAGCCCGTGGGGCGCCCCCAATAAGGTAAGTAAGAGCATAACCAAAATGGATACATGCCGCGGGGACGGGCCCACGCGGCCTGGGAATGGTGCAGCCCTGTGGGCGCTCCCAGCTGAAAGTAGAACTCTGAAAGATATCACCTGGTGCCGTTGAAGATGAAGTGATGCTGAGGAAGTGAGCGATGCGCGTTGAAGACGTCGGCCCTCACGAGCCCCCAGGCCCAGGGGCCTCGAGAGGCTCCGGTGGCACGTGCAGGTCTTCGGGGACCATCGCCACCTTCGCCAGGACTACGCGATGCCTGACCTCCTGAGCCTCCAGAATGCTCCTCAACAGGCGCTGATGTGCGGCGACCGCGCTCGGCAGGCCTAAGGGCATGTGAACGTGGTTGTGAGGTGGTCCCTCGCAGCGCCCTACGGTCGAAGGCCATAGGCGCTCTTGGGACACAGCTTGGTTGAGCCCTGGTACGTTGACGCAGGCATGCAGTCCTCCATCCTCGCCTGGGTGTGGGGCCACGACAGTTAAGCGGCGGCTGCCGCGCATGACTCTGGACTCTTGTAGCTCATGGGTTTGGTCTCCCTTGACTTGTACCTTCCTGAGGGAAGCGTGCTTGAAAGCACCACTCCAAGTGGTGCCCGAACGCCTCCCCCACGACCTTGGCAAGGTCGGCGGCTCTCCAAGAGAGAGCCCCCGAGCCCTGCCTGAGGAGGGCGCCGGGCGCGCCTTCCTATGCGTGAGAGGGTGGCGCTCCCTGATCGGGCGCGAATCCTGACGCAATACCTCCGGAGGTGCCTGCTCCCTTGTGGCTCGGGCCAGGTGAGGTCTTCTTCTTCTTGAGGGTCGCCTAGGGAGGCCTCCCGCTCCCGTGATCTGGGTCTTCGATTGCTGCGGCTTGGAACGCACGCTCAAGCGAGCACACTGTGTCCCATTCTTCACAAGGTACGGTGATGACTCCACCGCTTCCTGGCATCTTGAGGACATTGTAACCATGGTGAGTCACTTCCATAAACTTGGCTAGGGCTGGGTACCCAAGGATGACGTTGTACGACAGGCGGATGTGAGCGACGTCGAAGTCGATGAGCTCGGTGCGGTAGTTGTTGCGTTGCCCGAAGGTGACCGGAAGGTGAACCTACCCAATTGGAACAGTGGAACCATCGGTGACTCCTGAGAAGGGCTTGGTCAGCTGAAGCTGGTCGTATGACACTTGGAGACTATCGAACGTCTCGACGGACAGGACGCTGAGTCCTGCCCCGCCATCGATGAGGGTCCTGGTGACCTGCATGTTGCTGATGACTAGGGAGCAAAGCATCGGGAGGACTCCGGTCGTTGCCGCACACTTGAGCTGATCAGCGGAACTGAAATTGATCGCGCACGTAGACCACCTAAGAGGGCGTGTGGCCTCAAGCTTGGGAAGGACTGCATTCACCTCGCGAGCAAACTGCTTGAAGATGCGCTGTGAGGCAGGGGCCTGGGCGCCACCCAAGATGCAAGCAATTGCACGCGGCTCTTGGAAGCCCCCAGCCCCATCGTCTTGGTGTTGGTCTTCGTTCCTCCTTGGTGGAGGCGGCAGAGGAGGGAGGCCTGCGTTGCCGTGCGGGTGGCCCTCACGAGGCTGGTCCCTCCAGCCTCCCTCGCGAGGCTGGTCCTGCCAACGGTCCTCACGACGGCAGTCACGCCATCCCTGGCGAAGGCCACGGTCTTCCCATCGTCCGCCGCCTCTTCCTCCTCCTCGTCCATACCCCTGTCGTCGCGCTCTGGGCGTCGGCCGATTCGCCCATCTCGCACGGCTCTGATCTCTTGACATTCGTTGGTGTTATGGGTGTGGAGGTCGTGGTACACGCAGTACCGTCCGCCCTTGGATGACTTGGGCTGGTCCTTGCCTTGCTTGGTGTCTGGTTCTGCTGCTAACACGGCAGCCCCCTTGCGCTTCACATCGTTGGCCTTGAGCTTCTTTTCTTCCGGGCCGGCTGCCGGGAGCTCAAGGAGGGAGAGATGCCCTTCCTCAGCCCTGGCGCACTTCGTCGCCAAGTTGAACAGCTCCAGGGATGTGCACAGGTCTTCATGGATTGCTAGTTCTTCTTTCATCTTGACGTCGCGCACGCCGTCGGAGAAGGCTGAGATGATGGCTTCTTCAGTTACCTTGGGGATCTTGAGGCGAGCGTAGTTGAAGCGCTAGATGTACATCTGCAGGGTTTCTCCTGGCTGTTGCTTGATGCGGCACAGGTCGCTCACGGCCGGGGGCCGGTCGCGTGTGCCCTGGAAGTTGGCGATGAAGCGGGTGCGCATCTCGCTCCAGGAGGAGATCGGGCCGGGAGCCAGGTTCAGGAGCCAGGTGCGGGCGCCGTCCTTGAGCTCCATGGGGAACCAATTCGCCATGAACTTTTCGTCTTCGTTGGCGGCTACGATGCCCAGCTCGTAGAGCTGCAGGAACTCCGCGAGGTCCGTTGTG